>NW_007578698.1:24153-31645 GCF_000690725.1 Stegastes partitus
AACATGCAGGACTGTGGCCCTCGAGGACCAGGATTGGACACCCCTGTTCTAGAATAAAGAAGCAGTACAAGTAAAACAACAAAATCAGTTGAAACATTTCTGGAAGCATTATTCTAGAATGTCACCTTGTTCATCCCTTTAATCTTTACTTTTCTATCAGGAGTTCTCTCACTTGTGCTTTAGGTCCTTCAACTGTTTCCCTTTCCTTCATGCTGTATTTACCTCAGAAAACACAGCATGTGATTCAGCAATTTCTATACAACTGCGTAAAGACAAAATGTCACCATAAAGCGTTGAAATCGAGTTCTACTCAGCCACCGATGAAGAGGGGAAAGAGACAAGCACTTCTGCCTCTTCCATTTATCAGAACTCTGACATTTGATAAGAAGGTGGCCACTCTGAGATGCCATCTCCATCAGTGTAACATTTTAAAGCAATCATCGCTCACTTGACACCAGGCACCACCAGTCAGCTTAAGATGAGTGGTCACTTCTATATCTTTCTGGAGGGGTCATGCGGATCTGAAGAGGAGTGCATGGTCAGGAAGAGGCAGTTGCGTGCAGAGTCCATTAACTTTGAGACACCTGTAGGAGAGCTAGGGGGCACTTTGATGGAGGCGGTTCACCTTGACCATACCGTGCGTTGCATTCCCAAAGGAGCCGCAATGCTGAATCCACAGAGTCAAAATTTCTACCTCTGCCCTGTCTGCTAAAATTATCCATCATATATTCCCAGCGGTTGCTTGCCGCTTACTGCTACAGATTTAACACAAAGACAGACAAGGTTAAGAGTCAGAACTCACATTTTAATTACAGCGTGCCTAAGCCATTCTCTAGAGTTGCATTGCTAAGCGGAAAACAGTCTGTTTCCGAAGTTAACTAGGAGGAGGACAGAGGTACAGCAGGCTGTACAAAATGGAACAATGCAGTTAATAAAGAATAAAACCATAAAGGAAAACGGCACTGACAAACTGCCTGCCTGGTGGGGCTGTACTTTGATTCTGAAAAGTCTGTAGCTTGCAACAGCTGCTGTCAGCTTGGACTCACAAAAGTTACAGGAGCTTGAATTCAAAGGAAACAAAAGAAAGAAACAAAATTTCACATGCACCACTTTAAAGCTCCCTGCAATTAATCAGCATCTTAAGTAAGGATTAAACAACCATGATTTTAATAATAAATCTCACATTATGTGCAGCGCTTCAGAGACATAAGGATGTGACACAAGATGGAAGAAGTGTTTTAGCTAGGAATGCTTAAAATGTGCTGATAATTTAGATCAACCTGAACTACAGCTCAGAACTTTTACCTCCTTATTCTGCATTTCAACCCCTTAAATCAGGGAATCAGCTGCTGTTTCAAAGGTACATGCAGGCTTAAAACAAAGAGGATTTTAACTGTTTTAGCTCCAATGCTGTGGAACAAGCTCCACCTTACTGTCAGAACAGCTCAGTTAGTGCCTCAGTTTACTAAGCTTTAATGTTTATTGTTGCCCTTTTTTAATGTTTTACAGTCTTCTTGTAGAGCACCTTGTAAATCCAGCTTTCAATGGTGCAATAGTTTGTAAGGTGCAATATTAATCACAATTATTATCATTATTCATGAACACGAAGAAAGAGAGCAATAGAGTCTAGAGAAAACATAGCGAAGAAAGTAAGAAAATTAATTAAAGTGACAAAAAAAAAAGACTTTTTACTTTTGCTCTCAGCTAATCTCCCCATTCTGTGCATATGATTTCAATAAATAACAGAAGTTAGAAGCTATTATTTAATTATGTTAAGTCCACATACACAACCAACGCCGTGCTGTTAAGATTAAAGAACAAGGGAGAGAGAAAACTGATTCAAAGCCAGGTTTTTTTTTACATAATGAGTTGGAAATCTTTCACGCTGCCTCCAGATACTACACTCAAATTCCAGTTGATTCATGCTCGTAGCCAAAACAAACTAGAGAGAATCGGATTTTCTCAGTTGCAGGTGCAAATACATCCAACACGTGAAGCTGTGGGTGGTGCATACATAAACAAGAATCTCCAGACAAGGCACAAGATTCCTGCTGTAACGGTTGCCAGAGACCAACATGAAAAAAAAAAAAAACACACACACAACATGAGCAAACGGGACTGTTCACAGGCCTGGTTCTCCAAGTCTGAAAGAAAAAACCTGCGATGTCTCAAAGGGGGTTTGAGCAGCAGCAGCAGAAGCAGCCTTGAAATAAAGAACAGACCTCAGAGGCATGGAGAGGAAAGTTTGGCAAGAATATGCGATTAGAGTGTTGTGTGAGAGTTTACACATGTAGCAGGTAGACGTCCCTCCGCATGAACAAGCGTACAACTGCGCTCGTGAGAATGTGAATGCCTGTAACAAAGAGAAAAGGCAAAGAAAATGATATTGATTCCACTCCAGGTGAGAGACTGAGTGGTAGAGTTGCAGAGTGTGAGAGTCATTCAGAGCATCGTGCAGCATTACTAACCCCCACCAGCTTTTAATTAACTGCCGGGACACCAATGCACTACCACTGTGTATGTGTTTGTGCTAACGCTCATTAAATAAAGGGGAAGCAAAGAAACAGCAGTTTCCTCCTTCTTGCAGTCCAAGCAGACTGGACACAAACAGGGTGAGTGTCATCCCTGTGAGCAACTGCACAGAAAGCTGACACTGCTTGGGACTCTCATTAATTTCAGTATCTGGAACAGTGGTGTAATGGCTCAGCTATGAGGCCTGTAACCCAGAAACTCACTGTCAAATAGCACAATGGTGGCCAGTTGGAGAGAGTACAGGTGCTGGAAGTCAATACTAAAAGAACAAGACTGTTTATGGGAACTCAACTGTGAGCCAGAGTGACAATAAAAAGTCATATTTTTGAGCTGAGGTAGACACCAGTCAGTGTTTTTCCATTTAGGTAAGTTCCTCTACATGCAGTTCAGTAGTTTAAGTATAAATGTCAATTGTCATACTGCTCATAGGGTCTTAACTGTTGCAGGGCCAACTGCCGACTGTAGTCCCAGCTAGTTCACAACAAGTTATGTTTGAATAACTTTTTTAAACTCGAGTCAACTCGGCCACAAGATTTAACTTCAGGCTTGCAAGCTTACCCTTTCTGTGGAAAAAGTAAGCCAGTCTGATAGATCAGCGAGCATTAGTTAATAGCAAATACGTCTGTATCTCTGTATATGTCAGCTAATAAATGAGAAACTGCAGTATAGAAATACTAAACTATGCTGGACGTTATTAAAAAATGTTGCATCCATTAAGCTTTACTAGTATATCAATATGGATGCCAACAGCTTTGGTCTTTACATTTATAGACCTAAATCAGGCATTTGTAAATTCATTCTTGCATATATCGATCAAAAGGATGTGCAATAAAAGAAGAGCTCAACTTTTGCAGTGCTTGGCTAAAAATAAATCAAGATTTGTGTTCGTATGTACAAATTATATAGACAAGTGTGTTCTAGCAAACTTGGCGTACTTGTAGAGTGTATATGTTCACAGTGAAAATGTGTGGGCACTATAAACAACCACACAGACCTTTGTTAAGATTAGGATTGGTTCTTCACTAGTGATCGGACAGTTATTGACCTGAACAACCAATATCTGCCATTTTTGGGATTATCCGTATTGTTCTTTTCATTAACCTGTTATCACTAAATAAATTAAATGCGCTACTTTGGCTCTAACGCAACCAGCTCTCTCTCTCTCCAGTAGGATCTCAAGAAATGTCCCGCCCAAGGCCCTATCTGATTGGTTACATGAGTGACTGCCAATCACTGAAAGCTATTGTTTACACAGAAGGACAGACAAGTGCATTTGGAGACCATTGCAGCTCTGGTGAATTCGTAGAGCTGTGTTTTTAAATAGTGCAGTAGCAGACAGTTGTAGTAACAACACAATCTTCAACAAGCATTCTCAGTTTTCCTGTTAGACACAAAATGTCCCAATAATTCACTTGTTGGTGTCTGTGGAACTTACTCTGCTGATGTTGCCAGGCTATGGCTGTCACTGAGAGGTTTCCTGTGCCTCTTAGGGTGTGGCTAAAGTTATCTGAAGTACCATCACATGTTTCCAGAGTAAGATTAACTTCAACAATTTGTTCTAATTGACAGACGTGCCTCGCCAGTAGAGACACAATCCACATAAACTGAATAAAAAGTCCAGGCATTTCCTGAAATCGGGACACTAGTTACTTTCACGGTCGAGGCTATGCTAACGGCTAAGTTAAGAGGCGGTAACAGATTCCCTCTAAACAGTGTGTGATAAACAATGACAAGTAATGCTTCAACATATGACACTTAGTGGCCAATGAAAGTGATGCACACAGTTGCAAAACAGAACACTGATCCAGAACATGCAGCCACAAGAAAGAAACACAAGGTCAGATGGATACAATGTGATGTCTCAACTAGGTGGGTGTTCCCAACAAACACTTCTGACACAAGTCCAAAAAACATGTTGAGGTTAATTGGTGATTCTAAATTGTCCGTAGGTGTGAATGTGAGTGTGTTTGGTTGTCTGTCTCTAAGTGTAGCCCTGTGATAGACTGGCGACCTGTCCAGGTGTTCCCTGGATTAAGCGGTGTATAGATAATGGATGGATTCAAATTAATAGCATGAACTGTGTCTCCCCAATGTGGTCTCAGCCTGGCCACCCCTATAGAAATTGTGTGGCTAAAACCCTTGATCCAGAATGGAGGAGGTGAGTATGTGCCAAAGAAGCTATTTAATTCAATTCTGCAATTCAATTTAATTTAAGTGTCAGACAGTATAGATAGCCGTAAAAAGTTTATTTTGCCAGCAAATTTGAACTAAGCAAGTAACAAAGCTAAAGCATCTGGATGAGAAGATAGCAGGAGAGCCACGGTCCTGTCAGAGGATCAAGAACGTCTGGAGGATCAACCAGCTTAACTTTGTCTCAAGTTTTACCTCACCAACAAAAAGCCAAGAAAATCCTCTAGAAATTTCATCTAACATCTTTAAATGCAGGTTATCACTTCACATGCATGTACACAAAATCCCACTCACACACTACACACACACACACACACACACACACACACAAGCAAGAGCGCTTTAATCTCTCTTTTGAAGCAAAGGTTGTCTATCCCTCCCTGCTACAGCCAGGCTCAGAGGATGGGAGCCACCCTATTTAAAAGCAGGAAAGGGAAATTCAATCCAGCCTCAAGCACTCCCTCTCTCTCTCTTTTTTTATTATTCTGCTATTTCTCTTGCAGACGTACATCTACGAAAAGCTAACCAATAGCAGAATACATATTTTATGTAATATTCGATAACCAAGGGTTCATTCTCACACATGCACACAAACACAGAAAGTAGCCAGAGAAAAAAGTAAGAAAAAGCCAATTTGGCTAAACAAGATTCAAGAGACAAAGAGAGGGAAATACAAGAAAGAGAGATCGTTCTAAGGCAAATTTTTACCAGCAGTCAACAAAGAGATTAAACGTCTTTGATCTAACAGGCAATCAATATCTCACAGCTTCAACTTGTAAAGTGGAGAAAACCAGCTGTAGGAATGAACAGAGGCAAACGGAGATGTCACAGGAAGCTCCGAATTTAATATATATATTTAGTTTTTCACATCCAGGCTAGACATAGTATATTTATGATTTAATAAATAAACCTCCCTCTACCAAAACAAGTCCTTTGAGGAAGGTTTCCTGACCCTCAGGCCAGCTGCTAGCTGCAGCTACTTAGCAGTCCCAGCATCAAACTCTTCTCCGGCACCTGGATCTAAAAAAAAAAAGCCACTGGGGGAGGATAGATAAAAATGCAAAGCAATAAAAACCTCAAGACTGCTGATCAAAATGCTACCAGTAAAATAACTGCAAAAGACAATATCAGAGTTCTCATCAATGTAGCAGGAGTGGGCGTTGCTGTGCGTTCTGTCACTTTTGTGCTTTGACTAAGCAGCTAATTACATCTGTTGGCTTTAGAACTATTTATAGTCATGCATCAGAGGAAATATGGAAAAAAGGAAGCCTGTCTGTGATGATATACTGATTGTACCCATAAACCCCCAACATTACCTATTGCACCGTTTTCTTTGATGTAGCATCATATGAAATATTTGAAACCACATCAAAAATAAAAACATGAACTAACGTGAACAAACAAGGAATAAAAACATTTTTTCAACATCAAGTGTTCTAGATATTAAAAAAACCTTATAAATATGAAGTATGCTTTTTCCTTTTTGACCAAGTCCACCTCATGTGGATTCAGACTCTTTGGACCAATCCTGGAAGACAACAACAAAAGGGTCATCTCTCTGGGCCTTGGCATAGCGACTGTTGCCATGCCAGCAATGAGCCGCTCCCTTGCCAAGCTCTGGGCCCCCATGGTCCTTCCTTTGATGGTGTGCAAGCATGTGTCAGTCATCAAAGTGCAACAGCAAATGTGTTTGTTTGGCATGAAAGTCTGTGCATGTTTGTGTGTAGCTCTGTAAATTTGTTACACCACGGTACATCATGCATCCATAAGAACTGGGAGTTTATTACAAATACTAAGCTAAATGTGCAGAAAAAGTTTCAGAGCAGCACTGAATGTAACCGAGTTAAGCAAAGAAGTCTCTTCATGCTCCCCGTCTTCCTCAGTTGTAACTGTTAGCATCGCCTCTCTCTCTTTCACTCGTTCAAGGACTGGATCATTCATTCCCCTCCTTGTGGAGCTCAAAGTCAAAAACATCAAGAAACTTTTCCTCCCTTTTGCCCTCTAGTTGCAAATAATCTCTCTTAAAGTTTCCTTATCTTTGTACATTCTGACCTGCACCTCTTTACATTTTTTCTTCCCCTACAACATTCTGACCAACATTTTTTGCCTGTTTTCCTGTGATTTTCTTCAGTTGGTAGTTTCATTCTGCTACCCTTTTCCTTTTTATGAAAAGCTATCATCTTCTCCTTCTGTTCATACTTCTTTTAAGTCATCACCTTGCAGAAATGCTCGTGCTTTCCTCCCTTATCCCCTGAGTCATTCTTTTATTCCTGTCTTTCTTTATGAAACTACTACATTCCTTGCTTCCGTCACTCTATATCCTCTGCATAATGATCTCTGAGATGTGGCTGCATCCGTCTTTTTAACTTATGGATGTGGTTTAAAACGTTGGCAGGGTACCAACTCGCTGGACCACATTCATTGATCAAGCATGGCAGGACGGTGTGATGTAAAAAGCAATAGCCTGTCGTTGGCGTTTAATGCTGATCCAGGTAATGCGAGATTTGTCACTCAGCGGCAATCAATGTGAAACATATTCACTTTGATGGGCTCCATTTTTCAGATGTCATTTAGAAATTCAGTGGGGGATTTACTGAGGAATACATAAATATTAAAAAACTGAAAAAATACTGTTGTTACCATAGACTGTATAAAAGATGGACGTAGCTACCGTGACGTCACCCGTTGGTTTCTGAGAAAATGAAGCCAGGGTTTTGCTACTTCCTGGTTGACATCTTGGATTTTTGGAGCCAGTGACGCAAAAATCGTC
>NW_007578698.1:32140-41942 GCF_000690725.1 Stegastes partitus
TTCATACAATAGGCCAATAACTGCATGGAGAGGCTGTGAATGTTGGCTTAAATCTGCAGAAACACATTCCAGCCAGTCCACTGTTGGAAATATATCGGTGGAGGGAGTTGCAGATAAGCAGACCTGAGCGTACTGGCAGCTTAACACACACTCATACGTGGACAATGCACACAGTCACAGGTGTAGACTTTGGGGGATGCAGGGGATACATCCCTCTCAATGCTATAACACGTGTACACAGAGGACATACAAGAATAGCCATGACATTACTCATAGATGCTACAACACAGGAGCATACCAGGAAGGCACAAATCAGTGTGATAAAATTCACTGGAACGCAGGAAATAAAGCATCCGAAGCTCAAAATAGTATGAGTCCCTCCCAATGTGCAAACAAAACCTACACCCATGACCACAGTGGCTGCAGTAGCTCGGGCTCCACTGACTGTCTTTCAGTTTATTTTGTCATTTCAAGAAAAAAAATAGCATCACAAATTTGCTCAAACTGTTTGAAAAATGGCTCCTGGTTACATCACAAAGCAGCAAAGTAAGAGGAGGTAAGTTAGGACAGATGGACAGTTAAAACAAAAACTAGTTCACTTTGAAAACACCAAATGCATTAACAACTCATTTAGTTTTTTAGTTTTTTTTCTGGAAATGCATGTGGACTTGCCACATATCTACAAAGACTGATGGATGTGAGATATATTTGAATCTAGCGTTCCATGTTGTCAGCCTCACTGTCGGTTGCTTTATACTGCAGCAGCTTGAGGCAGGTGTGAGGTGGAACAAACACCTACTAGAACAGGCCCATAATCTGCTCTTCCAGCCTTTCCATTGTGGTGTCGGATCCAACAGCTTTAACAACAGCATCATCTCCAAGTGCACTAAAACAAATCAGAGCTACTGACAGGGATGGGCATCATTTAGATTTTAACAGAACAACTACTTTTACAGACACAGATGCTTATCGGTCCAGTACGTTCATGGGATTCTTATCGGCACTTTTTGATAGTTTTTGTTCGTTGGTTTTGTTTTAAAAGAGAAAAAATAAACAAATTAAGAACAGAATAAAGTTTTTTTTTCCCTAATACGTACTATATTTAAAATAAAATGTATACAGACACTAATGTTGCGCTGATGGGATGATCTGGGCACTGTAGACGTGTGACAGGTTTTACTCACAAAATAAAACACTGCACGTTGTGTTTCATGAAACTGCTAAGGATCAGCATTTAAAGCTCCACCTTGAACAGACTTTAGGTAAATGTCAGCACACTGTGTTGATAAAAACCTCTTTCACTCTTTACTGTGGGGTATAAAATGAATGCAGGACGTTGACAGTATTTTGACTGTGAGTTTAACATTCTAGTTAAGAAAACAGGTGAAGTACTTCTTCAACATTCAGTCACTGAAAATGTGAAAACAAGTCAATATGTGGGTATCTGCAGCCTCCAAAATCACTAAATCCTGCTGCACTGTGCTCTGAAGGTGAAACTAAAATTCTGAACGATGATGCTCTGAATTTCAGATGGAACTGATGAACACAGCCAGTAAAAGTAAACAGCTGGCGAATGCTTACTTTTAATCATTAGCCTACGTTCGCTTAATTGAATTAACTGTGCGCGCGGGCTGCTGGCATAACATAAAGATACCTGGTTAATGAGGAAAGTACGAGCTCAGCAGTCAAACTGAGCGTCCCTTCGTCTGTACATGATGAACTATTTCTGAAAGTTTCGACAGACTGCGTGTTTCTGCTCTAACATGCAAATGATTTGTTACTTTTATGGTAACAAACATTTTCTGCATCATCTGTAGTGAAGTTTAATGAGACTTCTGAACGTTCATCACCTGTACGTTGGAGCTGCAGGTGATGGACGAAGCTGCTCACGGTGTTCAGTCTGTTGGAACTACAGACTCTGTTTTGGATTTGGAAAGCAAAAGTGTATCGTAGACACATCAGACACATATGATGAGATAGAATGTGGAACACGACACTCGTCTTACTTTCTAAAGTACGGTTAGCAGAACCATTAACGTTGGAGCTAATTGATCTACGCTATTTAAACATTTTACCTCGAGGCTCGGTACCCGTCCCTAGTTACTGGACATAACTGGACGAAATGCAGGAGAGAAGAAGACTGCTTCTCAATGATGCCATCAAGAGGGCAGAAAAGTAGTACTTCTTGTCCTTTCTGAGTTTAACCATCAGTGTTTGTGTTCTTGAGTTTAGCAAAGAGACCCACACAGCAGGCTTTCAGAGCTGCTCAGATGTATCTACCCAGGAGTAGGTACTTTTTTCTGCGCCGAAAACAGCCCTGAAAGAGGGCCTACTGGGGCATTTCTCACAGTCAGAACTCGCACAAAGGTTCAGGCGGCCCTAACAGGTCCCGAAAGTTCCTGCAGTGGCCTTGTATTGGAAATGTGGAGAATGATGAGTGAAAACATTTATAAAGCAATTTTGACTGTGGCATTACATGTCAGAAATACAAATACCAGGGTCTCTTTTCCAGGTACAGCTGCAAGGCTGAGCGGATCCAAAGGACACCTCCTGCCAACAACCATCAACACTTTCGTCTTTATTTTCTAAGATCGAAGTGGGAAAAAAAATCACAGAAAGCGAGAACACCATCATCACCCTGCAGGAGGTACTGAGGGAGGGCAATGGTGGAGAAAGAGACAGAGAGAAAAGACGAGGGGAAGAAAATGAGAGACGATTCAAAAAAGAGCGACAGAAAAATAGGAGAGGCCAAGAGCCGAGATATGAAGGCAGGCTTTTAGGCCGATGGAGAGCGACAGCTATCACAATGTGTCGGTGTGTGAGGTGAGCGTGTGTGAGGGGTGTATAGCATGCCATTACCAAGACTCAAGAAAGGCCCACATAGAACAGCTCATCCAGTACAACAAACACCTCGGACAGTGTGACTGTATTCCCAAGCAGATGGTAGATGCCACACAGTGTCATTCATCGACTGTTACTCTATTTTGATTTTTCTGGTTCTAGAAAATAGTTTCAATTACCTCAGGAGTTAGTGGCATGCGTCATACTGTCCAGGCCCTGGAGCCGGCTTCACACTGCGTCCTCTCACGAGGCTTCATATGTTTCTTTGATCTCTATGGAGTGTTTTGAAATCACATTGTCTAAATCCTCTTTCAGAGAATTCATTAGTATTGAATAAAGTGTGGAGGCCAACAGTCTGGATGTTATTTGAAACACTTCTCCATCCCACCAAGAAAATGCAATCCTAAGCCCATATAGTGGAATGTTGACTTGGCGAATTGATTTCTGGCCCCGTTTGGAAAAGACGTTTGGCTGTTAGGTATTGTTTTGAGGGTTATTTTGCTTCTCAGCCAAAGATGAGTCATTAAAACATCAATCAGTAGAAGCAGTTCTAATTTGGACTTTTTAGTCAGAATGCACCACACGGACCGCTGTGATGAATGTGTGGAGGTATTTCCCCACTTTTGGGACACCGTGATCTAAATGCATTTTTAGAAAAGAAAAAAAAACCCACCACCAGAGTCTGTTTTTGAAATATGCTTAAAAAGCAGCTTCTCTGGAGACAGTTGAGAACACATTTTTTGGCAGTTCATACTGTTAAGGGGAAAGCGGGGAGGCTGGGTAATGCCAAGCTCTGCCCGTAATGTCCAGCCAATGCTTTAACACACACAAACACACGATGCTGCAGGGTATGACTGCTGCATGGACCTGAGCCTGGATAATAGCAGCAGGTGTCTGCTGGCCAGAGCCACCCGCAATCCCCCTCCACGAGCACGCACAATGTTCGCACGTGTATTTGTGCGTACATGCACAGTCCATGAGCGTGGCCATGCATGTGGCTTGGAAAGAGTGCCGGGATTGTGGGGGAGCTACTGCACTTCAGGTTCATTCCTCTCCTGTCGCCACAACAACGCCTCAGACACCAGCCACCAAGATTTGCCAGCTGCAGCAGACACACATCTGCTACAAAGAGGAAGCGGTAACAATCGTTTTGCCAACCCCAGTAGAAGCCATTTAAAATCATCAAAGTGCAATGAATTTCCCCCAGACAGCACTCTTCTGATTTATAATGCATAAAACCTGGAGGGCTTCATAGAAAGAGGTAAGAACTCAGCCCAGCTGTCTCCGCAAGGTGGTGAACTATGTCACATTCTGCATGACCATCTGTCTGACTTTGATGTGCATTTGAATTCAAGTCCATTAAAACCTGCAGGGACCAGTTTTTGCTGTGATTACAGTTATAACACTGGGTATGCAGTGCAAATATTATTGAGATCTTTGACAGGAACAACTCCAGAGGTGTTATGGTATTTATATATAAGGCATTTAGGCAAACATTGACTAAAAGCTGCTTTTCTATAGGTTTTGTTTACTAAGTAAGAATAAATAAGATGTAAAGCATCTAATCAGGATAGGAAGTTATTTAATATTTACCACGAATACTTCACACATAAAGGTTCAGTATGTAAACCTTAAGACGATAGAATATATTTTGAAAGTGGAAGACTGAATTTCTCTTGCTATTTTGTGGCACAAATCGAGTTCTATAGAACATAGCTGAATTGATAATCATATAATAT
The DNA here is from genome assembly GCF_000690725.1 of Stegastes partitus. Classification (NCBI taxonomy): domain Eukaryota; kingdom Metazoa; phylum Chordata; class Actinopteri; family Pomacentridae; genus Stegastes; species Stegastes partitus. Next base: position 36,721 of record NW_007578698.1, read on the forward strand.
AATAATAGAATCATTTTTGAATTGCCCCTAGGGGATAAAAAAAAAAGTTATTTGAATTGAATTGAACTGAATAAACTGAACAGAGAGAAAAACAGAGTCACTCTTCATACAGTATATACTACCTTTGATGAAAAACTGCTAGCATGACATCTGAAAGACCCCAGCCAACATGAATACCAACGATGTACACATTTAGAGGTTACCATTTCCACTAGAGATATTCATGGTAAAAATGTACGGAAAAGCAGAGTCCACTTAAGGGCCTTTGTTCTTTTCTTAAGTGGGATGCGCATGTGAGTGAAGACTGATAAGACGCTCATCAGAAAACACAGCAGCGGGCCACAGGTCTTTGATTCAAAGTGTATATCACAGGCAATAAATTACCCAGAAAATAATTCAGAAGGCAGAGCACACAGGGATTCTGACAGGGATCAAAGTCAAGTGCAGCACTGGTTGTTTCAAAGAATAAGACGTGTATCTCCACTATCGCCCTGCCTCTACTGTTTACTGGTTGTTCTTGATGCTATAATAGCTATATAATCAGAAAAATGTGAGCAGAACTTTGCAGCTTATTCCTCATATGGACATTTTTCCTTTTTTCATAGTTGTGGCTGTCTTACTGTATACGACATTATTGTGGCAAAGGTGTGTTTTTTGGGGGGTTTTTTGGGGGGTGGGGGGAGATTTGAAATCTCTCTCAGTGTTTCTAACATGGACATTTTATGTCTTTAGGGTTCTAAGAGTACTGCTTTTCTTCTTCTTCTTCTTCTTTTTAAAACTGGCATTGCATAAAACAGTAAGGCATTAGCGTCAATGTTGTTGGTAATTACTGACATATCTCAGTGTGACAATAAAAAAAAATCCACTTTTTATATAGAAAAGAATTTTGTGGGCATGTTTTTGCGACAGCATTTTTGTCTTTAAGGCCCATTGTGTAACCTTTGTAAATTGCTGTCTCAGGGTTAGGGATGTCATGTGACTTCAGCTGAGACCATCCAGCTTGCGACCAGCAGCCAGCGCTCGGTTTTCTCCTGCTGCCTCCACTCCCTCATATTGACCGCCTTCAGCTGCACTGAGCCAGCTGTTTACCTTCGACCTTCAGGACTCTCATCTCTCTCCCACCACAGTCACTCCCAGAGCACTTTGATCATGTGCCAACCTGCCATTTGCCAAGCTGCCAAGCATACCACCAGAGGCCCACCATCAGCGCCTGCCCTTGGGTCATGGAGTGATGCACAGATACAAGCCCCTGACGGGTGTCCTGTTTCTGGGGTGAATTCACGAGGACAGCTTGGAGGCTCAGTGGAACTGTGGTCCATTAGTGAAGTCCCACATCAGGGATGCATCTGGGCCATCAGGATCATTTAATCAGCGCCTTGCTGCCATGCTCCCTGACACACGGCAAAAAATGCACATCAAGATAAAGCCACAAACTTTAAATAAGACAAGCTGCACCATCACACATGTATGTTAGCCTCTGCTTTCCTATTAGTCCCACTTTGACAAGATCCCCCTGGGGACTGAGTTGGAGGGTGAAGGAGAGACAGAGCAAAAATTAATGATGAGATGGCATCATGATGTAGGAGGAGATGAAGCCAGAAGGCAGACAGATTGACAGCTGCTGATCACTCCAAGATAGATTATCTAAAAGTTTCAACAATGAGGGAGGGAACTTTTGTCCTACAGCTTCTAGGGGAAGATTTTACTTTTTGAAACATGATGTGTTTCTTTGTGATATTAGCCAAAACTCTGCAGATTGCCTTACAGCACATAACATATGTTGCCTAGCAACTTTCACTCATTTAACGCTAAGAGTCAGTGGCACAACAGTTTTAAATGATGAGCTGTGGAAATAGTGCTCAGGAAAACAAACACACTCTGGACTGACAATACACACTGTTAGTTCATGTTTTACCACAAGTCCAGTTGCTGTTACCTCGTTTGTATTTTCTTTGGGCTGCACAAGCAGTTCATCATGCTGTGGTTAATGTGACTGGACATTATTATCTTGAGGGAGCATTTATTTTCTCATGTTATGTTTGATTAGGAATATATATCATTTTGTTTTGAGGCATTTTGAGGATTTTTTTGACCATGAATGACATGAACTTGTCTAAATATAAAATTTCACAGTTTTACAGTGTGTGAAAATCACAGCAGCCAATATTGGTATTGCAGTTTTTGTTTTTTTTAAAATAAATAATCAAATAAAAGTAAAGGAAGGAAATGTGTTTGTTTATATTTGATGTCACCATGTTTCTACGTCTACATGACCATTTAATATCTGCATTAGCAGTCCCCTGACATTTTCCATTTATTGAATTATTTCTATTTTCACATAAGTCACAATTTCATGTGTTTATTTCTGACTTTTTCTCTGCTTTTCATTTTGTTAGAACTCAAAATTTCAAGCGAGGACAGTTAGTGAGTTTAAGCTGAGTATTTAAAAACTGTCATCTATTATGGGATTTTGTTTCTCCTAAATCATCTCATCGTTCTGCTTACTGCGTTAAAATGCTCTATTATGAGTTTTCCCTCCGGTGTTGCCATCCCCTACTTTCTCCATCCATCCAAACACACACATAGAGTAACATCAGCACCACACTAGCACCTGTCTGATTACTGGGAAGAGCCAACAGATGGAAACACTGCAGAGAATGTGTGATTTTTTTTATCGTAACTAACAAACACTGAATGTATCGTGACAGACTGGTGTCCAACAGATGCATGGGAACACACACACACACACACACACACACACACACACACACACACACACACACACACACACAACACAGAGTTTAGTTCAAAGTCAACAGTCAGGCCCGTGAAGCAGACGCTGTCTTATTAAACCCTCATATTGTACAATGCAGGCACTCAAGCTCTTTCTCTGAGTCGCCTCTTTGTCTCCTTCTTCCTCACTCCATCCAGCTCTCTGTGTCTTTCATTCGCTCTCCACTTTCCCTTCCCTTCAGTACAGGCCAGTTAATGGCCACCAGTGAAAACAATAGCACTTTGAAACAGTAGACCACGGTGCAATATGAATGATAACCAGCGCTCTTCTCACACACATACACACACCCCGAGGATAGGAGATATGTGTCACTGCTTGTGTGACCTTGAATTGGTTCCATGTCATGTCTGTGCATAATGAGAACTACTAATGCTGCTTCATGCCTTCAGGGAAGGAACGACGAATGGCGAGGCGGAGAAGGTAAATGCTAAGCAGCAGTAACTCTGACTTTTCCACTGACGTGATGGCAGAGCGATCACGACTGACAGGGCATCAAGATGTGGAGGAGGTTTTTAAAAAAAAAAAAAAAAAGGCTATAAAAGACAGTAAATGGAACAGGGAACAAAGTGGAAGCAAAATGACAGAGACAGAGCGGCAAATGCGAGAAGAGGAGGAGGAGGGGGGTAAGAGTAAGGGAAAAAGATGGGGCAACAAAGCAGAAGGCAAAGAAAAGAGATAAATGTAGCATGTGTTTCAGCAGACACATGAATGGCAGTGAGAGTGGCAGTCACAGTGGGAGGAACAGGTAAAGACGGATCATTTGTGTTAATCCACTGGAAGAAGCCAAAATATGTAAGCATAGCAGCTTTTAATCCCAAATATTTGCTGTGCATAATTGTGCTTTACTACTGGCTACAGCCCAGATTCAACAGAGTGATAAATTATCTCATCATGCAAGGAATGCTCGGTAAGCCTCACTTGCTGTCTCAACCTGATCTAATTAGCTGAGAAATTACTTCTACGTGACAACTTACTCTGTTTCCAAGAGAGAGAGAGTGGAGAGTGTTTCCACTATATGCATGCAGCAGGATAAGAATGAAAGTCTTTCCAAATAAAAAAAATGGATGTGACTTAAAAGTGTTCATATTTACATCATTTGTTCGTATTTGTACAAGAAAAACAAACATCCATTATCTATCAAATTTATCAATAAGATGTTTAATGCTTATAACGTGAGAATCAATGTGCTGAAGCCCACACTTAAAATTATAATGTCCTCTAAATTTTTTATTTTGACTACAAAAATATGCACAAACAAATAAAAATGATGTGCAAACTTTGATATAATATTGCTGCTGCAGCTCTGTGCTGTACTCGTTAGTCAAATTATATTTTAATTGTCAGAGATCTAAAAGACTGGCTCATTATTTTATTTTTTTAAAAATGCAGAAGTTCAGATTAGTAAAGCAAAGCAAGTGATAAACTTGTGATGCTACACGTGTATGTACTGTTTAATGTGTCTATTTCTAGTTCAATAAAAAATAGAATAATTAATTTTCTGTGTTGCAGCATTTAATTGTTTTGCATTTATCACAGTAGCTACCTTATTCTCAAGTGTCATGACTTCTATAAAACTAACACACGACAAGGAAAACATTATTAACCCTATTTATAATGATCCTAATGTTATTTTAAAGTATTCTTATCAACACCCGTAGATACAGGTCTGATAACGTACGGATGTGCACACAAGGCGGCTGAATAAAATCAGAGGTGAAATACTGGTAGAGCATGAAAGCTACAAACTACAGATCATCACAGTATTATTTGAAAATCACGTAGAAAGTCCTAATCAGATTTTGTTTTTTTGATTTAAAAAAAAAATGCATTTGTTAAGCTCATTAAAAAGATGTATCGAGAGTAAAAAAGCACAACAAAAGCTGAGATATTTTTGAATCACCATGTTACAGCAAAATCTAAAAAGCTGAAAACGTTACGGTAAACATCATCTCCCTCCTCATGAAAGTGTAAAAGTGAAAATGAATGTTGAAAGAGTGAAGTTTTGATTTGCTGTCATCACTGGCCTCTGAAAACAGACGAATGAGTGAATTCAGCACCAAGGACAGAGTCAGAGCGATGAAAATGATGAAGTGGCTGCGGTGAGCCGTTGAAAGGAAAAGTTTACCCCGAAATTTCCACAGTGTCTGTCACAACTGCTGCATCTGCTCATGCACAGCACTGACAGCACATTCCTAACAAGACACTGGCTCAGCTCTATAACTTGGTGTTGAGGCTGTGCTGAAGAGTCGGGTTTACTGAGTTTGTAACCTCTGGGTGTCTTCTATATCGGGTTACAATATCCACCCAGGATGGTTATAATCCTCCATATTTGTCTATTAACTTCAACACTTGTCATGTACACACTTTAGCCATGCTGCAACATATGTACTATGCACTACTACTGATAGCTGTGCCTAGGGAGTACTAC
>NW_007578698.1:42582-44638 GCF_000690725.1 Stegastes partitus
AATATATCTGAGTTGTGTATTTTCCCCAAAAAGCCCACAAATAGTTCACAGTTTGGGAATACATAAGATTCAGTTAAGAAAATGACCTAAAAAGTGTCGTTGGAAATTTTACACCTGCAAAATCAGAAGGATTCCCACAATCAATGAACATGTCATCAAAACGTCCCCGTCAGTCGAGCAGTGAGACGGTACAAAACCCACAAGGATCAATGGACTTCCCCCCCGCGCCCCCACACTTTGTAATAAATCATCACTCCGTCTCTGGAAGCGAGCCATCTCAACATATTGGTCGAGATACTAATACGAGCCTACAGTTCATTCAATTACCAAACCCTGTCCAAACACACTCACCAGAGCCACTGTGTCAGCCGTGATTTATTTGCACAGATGATTTGTATTGAGCCAAATGCAATTACATGCACTCACAACAAATGGCGCTTAGGTGATGACGGGGATATAGTCTCCAACAAAAACTCGGCTTAGGTCCACAGGTGTGAGAGCCAGGCAAACACGGGAGTCCATTTCAAGTAAATATCTGCTGTTTGCTGAAGATCTTTGAACAAATCCAGTGCATTCTTTATTAAACCTGAGTTTAGTGGAATGATTTAAATGACAATGTGGCTCAGACGTGGAGCAGCTGAGCGGGTCAAATATAATCACACAGGGTACACATATGATTGAAAAGCCTGTTGGGTAACAACATATCAATGGACATTGATATAATGACGTGGACTGTGTGTAGTGTTAACCAAACCGTATAACAAGCACTCCATTATCCCAGCCTCATTTCCTTTTAATAACATGTCATGAAAGAGAAGGGACACCACCTACACTTATCACCTAAAAACACAAGTTTAAATTAGCTGGTGACTCAGCGAGCCTCTACAACCCCAGCGCGGTTTTGATGGCAATCCTGTGTGGAACTGCTGGCAATGAGACACGTCTCATTATGTGGAAAATCACACTGGCCCAGCCGATGTCATGCCAGGCAATAAGACAGTCGCCTCGTCTTTCAATGCAATTTAAACGTCTGCAAGACAATTGGAAACAACAGTGGCACTTCAGAGATCACGACCAGAGTGGAGCAAATTGGACAGCTGGCTTTTCAAGTCTGTATCGAATGCTCTGTAAAGTTTTAATGTGCCCATGGAGGGGTGGGAAGAGACAGTTAAAATACATCATAACACACATGCGGGCTACCCTCTCATCCGCACACTCCCTTGTGCAGACGTTTAACAGTAAAAGTGAACGTACACATCACATACACTTCTCTATTCATTAAAATAGTCCCTCCATTAATTATCCCTCCGTCGCTTCTTGTCTGCTTAAAGTCGAGAACGTGTAATGAATCAGCCTTTATGACTGAAATTACAAGTCATTTAAAATCATGAGCAAACTTTATCCTCGCCATCATTAGAGGAAGCAGCCGCCCTGCAAATAGGCTTCGACTAGCAAACAGATTCAAAATTATATCGTGACCAAGATCAGAATGACCAAAAACCGACAGGAGAGCTGCTCGTGCCTAAATGATTCATCAGCTGTGAAATATTGAGGAGTTGTAAATCAGGGTGACGAGTAGAGGGAGGAGAAGACCGGTAACTTAAACTGAAATGACGAGACCTTGGCTAATTAAGAATAGAGGAGGAGAGAGAGGAGGGGAAAGAGGCAAAGGGAGGTGGGGAAAGAAAAGCAAGAATGACCAACAGAAGGACATAATAAGAGGAGGGGAGAGCAAGAAAGAAGAGGCTGACATTTTAGTGAAGGATAATGAGGGAGAATAAGGAAGTGAAGAAAGAAAAAGACAATGAAGGCATTGAAAAATAGCCCAGACACATCACTGCAATACATTAACATTAGAATATGACAGAAAAATATTTGCGAACGCCTACCGCATTTTAAAGTTTTAGGTGTTTTTATATTTTAAAAAGGGCTGCAGGGTGGTGCAGTTGGTAGCACTGTTGCCTCGCAGCAAGAAGGTTGCCGGTTGGGGTTGGGGGCACCGGAATCTTTCTGCGTGGAGTTTGCATGTTCTCCCCGTGCAGCATGGGTTCTCTCC
>NW_007578698.1:45799-67311 GCF_000690725.1 Stegastes partitus
CAGCTAACGAGGAGGAGTGGTGAGGCTGAAGCTACTGAGCACACAGCCCCCAGTGGGAATAGGATTTTTACTGCAGTGACATTAGTTTCTCTATCGTCCTCCTTCTATCACAAACACCAAAGGCTGGAGCTAAACAAGTGCTTCTGGGCATTATTATGATCTGGTACACTGGTGTACACTTGAAGCTTCATCTTTTCAACTTGTTTTGCTGGAGCATCCAGTGATTAGTCTTGTCCTTCAGGTCTGTACAGGTTGGAAACATGCACTCCTGTTCACACCACTGTATATGTAAATCAATGTGGGATTGGTGACAAAGTTTGGTGGAACCACATTTCCTAATAAATGTGGTTCCACCAAACTTTGCTTTTGTAAGTCAATATTCAATAAAAAGTCTTCTAATAGAAATGTCTACAATTGGGAGAACAGATTGGGAGCGATGTTTTTGATGTTGAATATAAATATTTGCTCCATCTGTTCATAAATCCATTGTTTCAAATGTATACTCATGAGTTCTCATCAAAACTGGAACGACTTCTAAGTTTTTATCTTGAAAACGCAGACTTTTCAGCAATCATCCTCAGCTTCTTAATTGTCTTCTTTGTCGGCCAACAGTGAATCTATTCTGTCTTGTTTGTTCTTTGCTGATTGTTCTTTACATTTTTTGTGCAATTTCTGAACACCTTGTTTTCCTCGAACCAATTTCATTCAGACAAAGTAAGGATTCCATTAAGAGTTTCTGCAGAAAAAATAACAATGTCTGAGATACGTTAAGCGGCTGACTGTCATGAAATGAATGAAATGAAAGATTTGTTCTTTCTGCTGTTTGACTTTGAAGAAGCTGGCTCAAACAACTATGAATCACACTTCTGTCGCTTTGATGTCGGATCGACTTCTTTTCTAAGGGAAGAGTGGAAAATACAGTGTTTCTTATTAAGACATATTGTTTTCATTCGTTTGTGAGCGAAAGTCTGTCTGCATTTGTTTAGTCCTGTACATCATTACCAGCATTATCTGCAAAACATCAGCACAGCACTGTAAATAGTCCAAAGATGAGCCTTGGCTGAAAAACACACGCATATTTGGATAATGAGCGCCGTCATAAAGAGCTTTCAAAGCAGCTGTTGTCTGACAATACGAGGCCTACAAACTACAGTGGGATGATTAAGATGACAGTTCTGAGACTGCCACCACTTCTGCTGGAACAAACAAAAATATGAACACAGCAGGTACTCTTTCATTATTTTCTATTACTCTTTTTAACATTGGAAATAAGTATATGTTGTTCCAACACACAGCTCCACAAAAGAATGGACGTTATGAAACAACCAAGTCAGAGTGGGCTCATAGATCAGAAAGCACAAGTCAGTAAAAAGCCACACTGCTGCAAGTTGTTAAGGTTGTCCCACTCCTTCCCAAGGGCGTGGCAGAGTTGGTGGATGTTTTCAGGGGCAGGATCATGTTGTCAGACATGCCCCATGATATCTGAAACTATTTCTTAGATAAAAAAAAAACTGGGGAGCTGTGGACATTCCAGCTACAACTAACGGACATGGCAGCATCCAGTATGCCAACAGCCCATTCTCGTTTTTGTCTTTCTCTTGTTATCTGTGGCATCATATTATAGAGCTTCGCGTTAGTTCAGACAGGCACGGAGTCAGGTGGTCACATGGCCCCTCCTGTCCAATCATCATCGCTAAAGTCCAGCCCACCCCCTTAGCTGCTTTATAACTGAGGCAGCGTTCATTCATTCTGCCCGCTTCACGCTCACCACATCGCTGCTACTCCAGCCTCTGCAGATCAACAAATCTCCTCCTCCTCCCCAACCACCACCTTTTAAAAACAGTCCAATCTCATATAACCCCAGTGTTTCCCATATCGTGGGACTGCAGGTTGCAGATGGTTCTTTATTGTACCTTGAACTATGTAATCTAGATTCTGTAAGTGAAGACTATGTAGTTGGTCTCCTGTTCTCGTGTCCTTATCGTATTTGAAAAATTGTAAATTGTAAATTCATGGCTCTGCGGGGGTTTGTGATCTCAGGGATTATCTGTGTCATGCTTGCGCAGATCGTTCCAGAGCATCACGAGCAGAGTCACCGCCACACCCAATGTATGTGATCCCAAAAAAAATGGTTAAAATTTGACAAAGTGTCCTGTCTGAAATCTGAATAAAGCTACATTTTAAGGTGGCCTTTTAAAGTCCCTGATCAGAGTAGTGTCTGTGTGCTTTGTCCTTTAAAGAAACATCTAACCTGGGTGTAGATTAACTCAATGGTTGAGAATTAGTCACCAATTCAACAGTTTAAAAACTTTTTGTGCACACAACATAACAATAGAAGTGAGACTTTCTCATTTATTCTTGAAGCCAGAAGAGGAGACCACTTGCATGCACGCAACAGCAAATGTATTGAGAGTAAATTGTCAGCTGATGAAAATTCCAAATGTTGTGGTGGCACTAAACGATCAAAGCAAAAGTATATTGAGGGTAAAAACAAGGCAATTAGTCGACTGTTCAGCATGGAGGTGCAGCAGCCAGTGGCACAGAAAATACTGCATGAACAATGTGAAGAATGCTAAAAGAATGCTATTCTCTTAAATACCAATAAATTCTGTACGCAAACGTTTTGCAGTCAGTCAAAACGTGAAACTGAAAAAGTCTGCTTTCTGCAGCACGACAGAGACCAAAAAAACCTCAAAATCTACTATCAACCATTCCCAGAAAAAGGGCCTTCAAAGTCTCCACACCTGCACATCATTTAAAATCTGTGAAGAGATCTTCTATACGTGTGTGTGCTACATGGACTAAAAATATCTCAGATATGGAAGTGAGGGGTAGATATCTGCCAAAAAGGTAGATTTGGGTGCAAGACTACAAGTAGCACATATTTTAGGAGAATTTCAGCATCGACAGATGACTGCCCTGGTAGCTATTCCTGCTTGTTTAACTAAATCTCACCATGTGTTCAGTGAGATGTAATTTCCATCGCTTTGCACACGACTCTCATCTTCCTTATGGTACAATTATCATGGTGACAGGGTGACAGCCAGGAGAGATGTGACTGAATTTAACAAGGACAGATGAGAGATGGAGCAGCAGGCACTGGTAGACAATGCAACCTACAGCCCAACTCTCAGAACTAATGTCTAACAAATCACTTCACAAATACACACATACACACATGTATAGGGGCTGAACTCCAAACAGAGAACACATCAAGTCATTCCCATCCTACTTAGGCTGCATTCACCCTGCAAGCCTTAGTGATTAATCAACTGATGAATCTGATTTATTGCTCAGATACGAGTTTTGTTAACTGGCTGTTCACTTTTTTTTTATGCAGCTACTATCAGATTCTAGTGTGAACTATACAGTCCTGAAGTGACGTTTAAGTGTGCAGCATGAACAGCTGAGAGGCAGCTCGTTAACCTACCGGTCTTGCAGCAATATCATTACAGCCAGACAAATAGTTTCAATATCCAGAGTTTCAGGCTCATCTGTGCTTGAATCACCAAAGCTGAAGCACTTGACCACCTAAAACATGATCAAGTTCAACATGCAGGTGAGCCGACTACAAAAACTTTGTTGGTTTGAGTCTAGCTTTCTAAAACTTGCCATTGAGGCTTCCAATGGTTCTTCAACAATGCAGCCACATTTTTCTGTGACTCCATTCTACTATTTCTTTTAATATGCTTTAAAACACAGACTCTCTTAAGCTTTGCTTGTATCAAAGTGTCATTCCAAATTATTTTTAGGGTGCAACATCTCACTGTCTCTCCACTGACTACCTCCATCACAGCTGTCTGCCATGTTCGTATTTACTGAGTGACACCCACCAGCGCAGGATTGAAATGTGAATATAGAGTGACACAAAAGACCCAAATAATATATTTTTTAAACTCTGGACAGCAAAAGAAAATATGAAATCAGATTTTGGCAAATTGGATCCGAGCCAGTTGCAAGGTGGCTCGGTGGTTAGCACAGTTACCTCGCAGCAAGAAGGTCGCTGGTTCGCAGTGAGGACCCCCGGGATCTTTCTGCATGGAGTTTGTATGTTGTCCCCGTGCAGCATGGGTTCTCTCTGGGTTCTCCGGCTTCATCCCACAGTCCAAAAACATGTTGAGGTTAATTGATGATTCTAAATTGTCCGTAGGTGTGAATGTGAGTGTGCTTGGTTGTCTGTCTCTAAGTGTAGCCCTGTGATAGACTGGTGACCTGTCCAGGGTGTCCCCTGCCTTCACCCTAAGTCAGCTGGGATAGACTCCAGCCCCCCACGACCCTAGTGAGGATTAAGCGGTGTATAGATAATGGATGGCTAGATGGATGGATCTGAGCCATTTTTGGAGGTGGTTTGAAAAACAAAAGGCGCCAACAAAAGGCCCTTGCTAGAACCACCACTGCAGGTCGACTCTTCTCCTTTGTGGTTCCCTGGTGCTGGAACAAGTTAGCAAACCTTGTTCAATCTGCAGAGTCCCTCTCAGTCTTTAAGAAAAGACCAAAGACCAAGCTCTTCACTGAACACCTCTGCACTTGACAGACTGCAAAAAGCAAAAATAAATAAATAAATAATTCCAATTACCTCTCACACTGCCTGTAGGCACGAAGGTCCTATTGTAGCTCTCCTGACCAGATCCTTGCTTGTGTTGTATCTACTCTCAGATGTACTTCGCTTTGGATAGAAGCATCTCCTAAATGAAATTGTAGAAATTGTAGAAATGGGACTCCAATCAGATTCCTACAGATGCATCTCAGTCTAGGCATTCTGACCTCTCATGTCAGATTTCAAACAGCCGCAATGCAACACACAACAACGACTCTAAATCTAGAGCAACAGACACACTGATTAGAATCCATGGTGCCAAGAGCAGAGTGACATGAGGACAACATGCCGAACAACTATCTATGGACAAATGGCAAAAACAAATTGTTTGCTGGCACCTTTGGGGGAAGCTCCTGTGCAGGCAAAGCTGGACAGAACTTACTGCCTCAGCAGTGCAGCTAGGATGTAATTACTGACAGCGATGCTGCTACCACAGCATTCCACACAAATGTTTAATGATGTCTGGACACAGAAGTCTGGTCTGATCCCGAAATACATGTATAAGTTCACATATACGTGTGCATGTATATGATGGCAGTATTGATGTTTCAATGACACCTATAGCTTTTAATTGTCTATGATAGAGTCATTGAGACACGTGTCTGTTGCAAAATGTATATCATGCATTTTGGTTCTTTCAGATTTCTAAAAGGGCCTCTGGAAATATGATCAAGTGTGCTGGGTCAAACATATACATACATACATAACTATAAAATGACTTAGTTACTTTACAAAGAACACTGTCAAACACCAACAAAAAACATAAACACAGGTTTTACAACCCTTCCCTTTTCTACAGACCAGTTTTCTGCCCTTTTTTCAGACTTTGCTGTTGTTCCCTCTGGATCTTATTAAATTCAGCAAACATAACAACAGCTGGAGAGGCCAAGAGCCAGAAGAGGGAGGGGTGTGAAACCAAAAAAAAAATCTGACTGGCACCTGAAAGAACACACTGCATGTTTGTCTACTCATTATTACTACTTAAAGTGAATAACCTGTTTATGGCATACAATGGCTTTTCAAGATTCCTTCAGTATTTGCTGTAGAGGAGCCTGGCCTCACACCATATTTCATTGTTCTGGTGTTGGGCGGCACAGTCCAGCTGACCCAGCTTCTGAGGAACAAGTCAGTCATCAAGATGACTTTTCCATGACAATCAGATAATACTAACCTGTGTATACTCATACAGCCACTGATTCAACAGCACTTGACACGTCATGTTGTTGCCTGCTGCTGAGGGATTCTGTGTCCATGGATTATAAAGGGCCCAATTTAGAGCTGGTCGTGATATCGGTTTGTGGTTATTATAAAGGTATGAAAAGCACAGCAGGCTGCTGATAACTGACAGATGGGCAGATAGTTGGACTGAATGACAGACTGGAAGGCTGAGACCTTTGTCATTATGATTTGGTAATTTGAGTATATGTGTGTATAAGGCTGCACCTGCATGCACTAGATAGTATGTGATGACTGTGAAAGACAGATTGTGTGCAGTGTGTGTGTGTGTGTACATATCCACCAGCAGACCATGTTGTCATTACACATTCACCAACAGCATACATTGTCCTAGTCCCCTACTTACCATGTTTCTTTAAATCATGCGGTTACGATCCCGCTGGATGCAACCAAAAAAACAGTTGTTGCTGGTGGAGGTAAAGCAACTTATTGCTTAGTTGTGTAAATGGACACAAAACAACTGTGATAATACGAAGACAACGAGCAGATGGTGCTAAAATCAATGAACCAAATAAAACCAAACTTAAATACAATAGCAACACCAACACCTAACAAAAGAAACTAAATAAGCAAGTGCCTCAAAACACACATTCTAAAAAAAAGCACAAGACACGAGTCACTTCTCAACTGAGTTGGACAGCTGCTAACTGAAGCCACAGTCTTCACCAAGACACGAGGAGCTTCTACACCAAGTTAACAGCTGCCGACGCAAGTTACGGTTGAACACAGAAAACACTATAACACAAAACAAGAGGCACCAGGGTGAACTGTTCTCTTTAAATCCCAGCCGCCCCGATTGAGAGTGTGGTTGCGGGTTTATAACCAGGTGTTGTGATTGCTGGGGTCTTGGAGGAGGGACCAGGATTGTGGACCAATCAAAGATGATGGGAGGCGAGAAAAACAAGGGCTGAGAGCAGGTCTGAGAGCAGGGCTGTGTCCGAAATCACTCCCTATGCCCTACATAGTGCACTATAAAGGGTGTACGCCATTTTGTAGGGGTGTCCGAATGTTAAGTTACAAATGTTACACCCTATATAGTGCACTCAAAATATCCCACAATGCACCGTGAAAAGTAGTGTACAGCCGATGGTCACTAACCGAGCAATATGGACCGTCATGCATTGCGCGAAAGGAAATGGAAATGGAGATAAACGAGAGCGCGGAAAAATTCCCGTTTGTTTTGTTAAATTTTATTTTACCCGGACAGTGAACGTCGCTAAAATTGTGGCGCTCAGTTGTGATTTGGACATACAACAACACTTTATTTAAATTGCTTTTAGTTACTGGATCCTGAAGAAACGCTCTCTCATCTGGTATGTACAGCAAAATGACAACAAACTTGATTTAATTTGATTTCTTAGCTACGCAATAAACTGTTAATTTGATGTGTTTGTACTACGCTGTAGCAGCACAAATCGCGGCTAGCGAGCGACGTAGTTAATAGCTCGAGTAGTGTCCGAAATGATACTGTGCCGAGGTGCTCCCTATATAGTGATCACTACATAGTGCACTATGTAGTGATCACTATATAGGGAGTAGGGAGTGAGTGGGTGATTTCGGACACAGCCCAGGTCTGGAGCTTCAGGGCAATCATCTCTGATGCCTGCCAGGTGGGATCTGGACTTCAGCTGGGCCTACACCGGTCATCTCCCCGCACAATGTTCACAAGTCCACCAAATAACCAAAACGGCACAAACACCAGGGGCCGTAACACATGTAAAAACCCTCTGGTGAAGTTATTTTGATATTGACCAAGATAGGAAAAGCAGTTGTGTTAAAGTTCATGCTCCACACGGCCTCAGTAAGCTGGAGGGCGGATTTTAAAGGCCCACTCACACGTCATTTATTCACACAGTGCTCCATAGTCTGAATGACTTGTTGCATGAGAAAAGCTTTGACACTGTAGAGAGCTTAATGAGCGAACCAGTCTGTTCAAGGATCATTTGAGCTTCTCTTTGTTGTAACAAAACATAAAGGTCTGACTTTAGTGGACGTCCTAACCAGTTACAAACCTGACATTATATTGACAATAAGCATTTTTAAAGTCTACTAAAAGAAAGAGAGAGAGCGAGAGAGCGAGAGGGTTGTTTAAGGATTAACACTTGGTTTTCGAGTACATTAAGTTTAGCTTTAGTTTAATGTTAGGGTAAGGGCTGCGGTTAGACAGTTGGAATGGTTACAGTTCAGGTAAGGGACTAGAAAATACATACAGAGCTAGAAACATGAGTATGCATGCGTATGTGTGTATGAAGAGTAATCTAGAAAGCATGAAGGATTAAGAGAAAGACTGGAGAAACTGAGAGAGGACAACCGATTTGATTCTAAAACAAACAAGAGGGAGACATTTTGAAAACTTGCAGCAAGTCAAAAAGCATTATTTCTTGTTGCCGAGTGAGGCCCTCCGGTGTTGTTGATGGATGACCCCGAGCACTCAAACCTCAGCCTTCTGGGCTTCAATGTAGAGCAATTACGTGGGGATCTATTGGAAAGCTGGCATTAAGAATGAATGGAGTGGCTCTGCATCCTATTAATTAAGCAGGTGTCTATTGGGCTCTGGTGGCAACCATATTAAATGCAAGCCTGATGTCATCAATCACAAAGTCACAAGCTCACATGCATGTACACAGCAATACACACCACAGCAGTGTTCGTTCCCACTCGCTTTATTTGTGCTTGTTTTATTTCTATTTTTTTTACCAATGCTGTAATGCACGTCTTCAAGAGCCAGCTAAAGCTATCATAACCGAGACTGAAAAACTGAACTCCTCATTACCTGGATACTATGACATACTGTCAAGGTGTAACACAAACCTAATATGCAAGTCTACTTGGTATTTGGAGTAAAATCAGGTTTGTTTGCACTGAAAGGAAAGAGTGCGACTTTAATATGCACAATAGCAAAACAGGCTATAATAGTGATTTAGATTATGTGTAGCTTCATCATTTTATTAATGCAGGGCAGTGGAACATATGTTCATCCCATCTGGGCCATGTGGGTTTTGCTTTTTTGTTTGTTTGTTTGTTTGTTTGTTTGTTTGTTTGTTGGGGGGGGGGGGTTACTGGCAACTATTTAGTGTTTTTCCATGAATATAATTCCTTCCGATGTTAAAATGGCTTTGATGTAACACTGCATCATTGCTTCCTCTAAAATGTGCCGCTCCCTGACTCTTTCCACTCACCTCTCCACCACTCGCTGAAGCTCAAGCACACCAGCTCACCTACAATTCTGCTCAAACACTGTAAAACCACTCTATACGATGGCAAGTTGCCATATTGGAGTAATTCAGTCAGATACTGAATGTTCCAACCAGAACCTGATTTTGAAGTACAATAGGAAGAACAGGTACAACATCCCGCCCTGCAAGGTGACAGGACTGGTTGGTTAGGTTTGTTATGAAAACCTGGCTGTCTGAATCCATGTCTTTAAGACTGTCATCAGTACACTGCAGTTTCCAGGTAGAAATACTTAGTCACAGCACTGATTGCTGATTTCATTTGTGATTTGCCTTCAAGCATATAAAGACATAAGCAAGGAAATTTTTTTTAAAAACTTGATTTTCACTGAATGGATTTTAAGAGGGGCAAAATGACTGATGGGGGATTTGCAAACAGGGATCTTGTTCTCACAGAGTTCTCCAAAAAAAGCTATAAAATGGAAATCAAGAAGTTTACTTTTAACTATCTACAGTCTCTCTAATCTATGCATTTAATCTCTTTAAAAATAATTAAATCCAAAGATTACCTAGACAGACTCGTATTGCCAACGTTAATAAGTGATTATGTTTACCGTATACACCACAATGTGAATAGAGAGTGTGTGCACAATAATGTCTAATCAGTGTCTGCAGATACAACCTGTAATAGTCTCCCGTATGCATTGCAATAATTACCTTGTTGATCCCAAGGAACCATCTAGTATCTAACCCTTTAAAACGAGGCTACAGTGTAAACACAAAATCAGTACAGCCTGTACCGACTCAGAACTGCACTGTGAGTCTGTTCAGAACTGATCCAAGTCAGACAAGGCCGAAACAGATGACTCTGATTAGGTAAGGTGAGATTAAACCCCTCTGAATGGGCCCTTATCTCACCGTCCACAGTGCAATCTCATTTCCTGTTTTCCAAGATACTTCGGACAACATCATTACAACGGCTGTAACCATGAATTAAAACCTACCCTGATTACCACTACACCATGTGGGAATCACAGTACAGCAACCAGGCAAAGTGAATTAATCCAGTGAATTGGCACATCATCTAGAGATTCTGTTGACACAACCTTTTCTGGTGACCTTTCTTTCTACCAGCGGTGGCTTTTATAGAGGACTGCCAGGCTTCTCACTGGGAAAGGCCCGTCAGTGGTGTAAATCACAACTCACTTGTTTTTGCAACCTCCTTGATAATAGAAGTGTGAATTACCTTGATTGCAATAAGTGTTAAGTATTTTTTGTCAGGATATCTTTTTATACTGACGGGCCTTAAAAGCATTGAGAAAATATGTAATATTGATTTTGCTGATTTTGTTCTTGTTAATTTTTTTTTTTCTGAAATAGTAAACATGAAAACAATTAGAAAAAATTAACAGCAATAACAATACAAAAATCAATTCATTTTTTATCAGCATGCCCAGCAATTGTCAGAAAATCCGTAGCAGAAATACAGTGGAAAGATTGTGCTAAAGTCTGTTTCTGAAGCATTAGAAATAAGTTGTGTATTCATTCAATAGGTATGTTTGTATTTGCAAAACAAAATACATGAATGGTAATAATTAATGGCACCGTTGTTTAAAGATGTTTTGTATTTGCAAGAGGGATTTGTAGAACATCTTTTGTTTGTTAGTTACATTTTGGCAGGAATGTTGCACCATATTTTTTCCTCTTTAATTTTAAATGTGATATCATTGCATTCTGGCTTTCGGTTGTCTCTAACCAACTCATAAGATCTGCATACATGATTGCTGATGTGTGCTTTTCCACAAATCACAGCAGATCCGTTTCTGCTGCTGCACTTGCTGCTGCCATTCAACATGTTATCGTTACTGTCCAGCATCTTCAGTAGTTATAGAATCTGTCGGTACCATGTAAGAACAAGTACTGTCATGTTTCCAGAATAGCCTCAGCCTCTGCATCAGTTCTCATGACATCCCTAATCACCATGGAAGCACTCACAGGATGCCAGTATAGACTAAGTGTTAGACCCGATATTCAGCATTTTTCCCATTATTGCTGTTGCCATTTTTTTAAAACTAACTTCCAATATAATAAGAATGTATTACTTTGGTTGTGATGCAGCCATCTCTCTGTATCTGTGGTCACCTAGTGGTCTTGAGCAGCGCCCTGCCCACAGAAGAATCTGATTGGTTGTACGTCACGAGTGATCGAAACGTAGGGATTATAGGGCTGGTTCGAATAGCAATTTCTGATCTCCGGACATTCGGTCCCAATTAATGACAAATATCCCGAATATCCCCGCGCTGGGGGTCCGACGAGATGGACACAGGCCGCATTTGGCTACAAAGACCAGTTTCAGTGTTTAGGTTAGCGGTGACAGCTCCGTTTCCACGGCGGCGGGGATATTCACAGATCAAGTTTGACATCCCGATTCCAGCACAGCGAACGAATAGTCGGCTATTCGACTATTCAGGTCCAGCCCTAATGGATTAATGTCGAAAAGTTCTCTTTTAATTAAGCACATGTAAAACACAAATTAAGTGAAAAGAAGCTGTTTAAAATTAAGTTTTGTGTTGCAGTTTGTGTTTTTTGAAATTTTGACACCAACTTCTTAATTTCTACTGCAAATGTATATTGGCTGTACATATGGATTATCGGTTTTATGAATTGCTAATAATTAGTATCCATATCCATCCATCCATTATCTATACACCGGGCAAAGGCTATTGGCCCTGAAAACAATCATACAGGTCAACCCCTCGCAGAATCTATACAGTAAAAAATTGAGAGGGAGTGACTGACTGCATGACAGACAACCAACTTACTGTCAACAGCAGAAGAGTGCAATAGAATGTAGCCGATCAGCTGCTTGTTCCTTCATTTACAACATCACAGCATCCATCATCATCAATTACACCAGTGGCTTGGAGGCTCTGACACAACCTCAGACACACACACACACACACACACACACACACACACACACACACACACACGCTGAATTCAGCCAATTAATCATTCCAGACAAAATAATGGACTAATTGGAAACAGTCAGGGGTTTACATTAGGAGACAAGACAAGAAAAGTATTGAAAAGAATATGACATTAATTGAAGAGGTGAAAGAGGGGTTAAAGAAGACATGATCAAGAAATATTTGAAAAAGCTCACTGAGGGTGAGAGCAGGACAACATCAATGATGAGAAAAGAGCAAAAATAAGGAAAGGCAGGACGAGAGTGACGGCGGCAGCTTTGTATGAAGGACAGGAGGCAGAAATAACAAGAGAATAAAAGATGAAATCGTTGAAGACTGAGTGAAAGGGAAGAGCCTTTTAGAACAGAGGCAAAGAGTCAAGGAGAGGCGAGGATATAAACACAACATCAGATCAGAAGGGTAACAACACAACGAGTAAGGAAGGACAGCATGAAAAATTAGGTGGAGGTTTTTACGAGGTCCACCTCACATCAGCCTGACGATAAGCTGCACCAGATGGACAATTTTCTTTCATTTTCGTCATTTTTTTCCATCCAGACAAGGTTGAATAAATATGCCTGCTCTTTTACAGCAGCAACCTTCTTGGTATTCACAATATCACACATCCACATCTGTTTGCTGTCATGTACAAACAGCATTACCATTGGCCACAGAGCAGACAGTTGTGTGTTAAACATGCAAACGAGAAAGAAAGCGAGCAAGAAAGATGAGGCTAGCGCAACAGAAAGTAGGAGAGGGTGAGTGAGAGAGCACAGAAAGAGACATAAATTCAAATCAATTGAATAATGAAGGAGTGTTAATGGCCTTCCTAATTATAACCAGGCCTGCCATTAGCAGATGCTGGCTGACAATCTGCCACAGCTGGATAAATGCTGCTTCTACAAGGCCTGGGGGGCTGACGGTGGCTTTACACACACATGCACAGATATACCAAACATCCAGGAACATCTGGCTGCTGTATTGTCACACAGAGACCCATTCACATTCAGCGTCACTATGTCCACAAGGGCTGCCATCAGTAAACTCTGTGGACAGCACTGATTTCAAGGCACTTCCATTCCCTTCACCTTTATTTTGGTTGCATGTTCAAATGTGAGTTGTGTCTGTGGGAGGGTGCATGCTGTAATCACATCTCGGCACAGTCCCCAGGGTGCACAGGGGACACAGGTGCCTGATCCTAATGTCATTACTACCATGTCAGCATGGAGCCTCATCATTACACTGCTTAGGCAGACCACACCAGGCCAAGGCAAGGTCAGCAGTTACATACCACAGAGTGTGTGTGTGTGTGTGTAGGTGTGTGTGTGTGTGTGTGTGTGTAGGTGTGTGTGTGTGTGTGTGTGCGTGTGTGTGTGTCTTCTTGTGCCTGTTTCCCAAAAATTCTGCTTCCATACAACTACCGTAAATTCCGGACTATAAGCCGCTACTTTTTTCACACATTTTGAACACTGCGGCTTAAACAATGATGCGGCTTATTTATGGATTTTTACAATTTTTACAAATTTGCCTCGAGACGAAAGTGACATTGAGAGCGACAACAAAAGAAAGACTGAGGAAGTTTGTGACGAAGTCATTCTGAGGCTGTTCAATTCCGACACTGAAGAAGACGATTTTAGTGGTTTCAATCATAGACTGTATAAAAGATGGACGTAGCAACCGGCCCCGAAAAATGAAGCCAACCCGGAAGTGTCAANACACATTTTGAACACAACTCTGCGGCTTAAACAATGATGCGGCTTATTTATGGATTTTTACAATTTTTACAAATTTGCCTCGTGACGAAAGTGACATTGAGAGCGACAACAAAAGAAAGACTGAGGAAGTTTGTGACGAAGTCATTCTGAGGCTGTTCAATTCCGACACTGAAGAAGACGACTTTAGTGGTTTCAATCATAGACTGTATAAAAGATGGACGTAGCGACCGGCCCCGAAAAATGAAGCCAACCCGGAAGTGTCAAAAACCTACGTCTGCTCGCTGCTGGCTCTAAAAAGCCCTGGCTCCCATAGACTTGAATTGGAAAAGAAGTGATCACAGATCACGAAATACTGCATTCCTACAGCTCAGGATTTTTTTCTTATTAGTTTTCATGGTCAGATCCAGAGATCAGGTGGCCAATCTGAAAATAAATCAATACAGAATTTTGAAAAAATCATCAACATTTTGCGGGGCAAGGGGCGTGGCTGGCTTGATTGACAGTCGGCAGCCATGATGCAGACGAAGCGAGCAGAAGGCGGTAACTGTGGGCGGGCAGAGAGGGCCCGCCTCTCAATCCGTCTGACCAATCTCTGCTCCTATGGCTCCGCCCCCCTCCGACGATTTTTGCGTCATTGGCTCCAAAAATCCAAGATGTCAACCAGGAAGTAGCAAAACCCTGGCTTCATTTTGTCAGTGCAGAAACCAACGGGTGACGTCACGGTAGCCACGTCCACCTTTTATACAGTCTATGGTTTCAATGCACAGGAGGAAGATAAAGATAGCGATCAATGACTTTTCATGGTAGGGTACTGTATTTTTTTATTCTTAACCAGCCGTGTTACAGGCACTGCTCGGAAAAAAGCATTTAAGGTACATATTTGTGTATGTTACGGTACGTATTTTATTAAAAGTTTAAAAAAATCTTTCTGTGTAAATATCTCATGTTACATCGTGGACACCTGCAGCTTATAGACAAGTGCGGCCTATATATGTACAAGACCTGTTTTCTTTTTAGAGGTAGTGGGTGCGGCTTATATTCAGGTGCGCTCAATAGTCCGGAATTTACGGTAAACTGAATTCTCATCTATGTTTGAAAGGAACATCATTTAGTTTTGAAACAAACATGTTTTCTCATTTAAAGGTAAGACTGTGACATAGTAGAAGAGCCGTCCAGTTTGAAAGAGCCACAAAGTCCTGCATCAAGGTATAAGAGGGGAGGATGGAGGCAAAAATTTTCAGTTTACAATAGGACCAGGAATAGATGTTTTGGTTTGGGAACATAATGGTACAATATAAGGCTTAGGTTAAAATACTACTCTTTTCACTGCATGTTTGAAGCTTGTCCATCAAATCTGGGTTACCACGGTGATGAGTCATATGTGATTGGCTGGTTGAAAAGGAGCAACAGTGAGGGCGAATTCACACTTTACACACCCATGTGTGCAGGTCGATGCAGACTTTGACACCAGACAGCAGACACACATGCAGTTCTATTGATACTATACTTTGTTGGTGTGTGACACCGATGGTCACATTGCCGCTCATAACAAACACAGAACAACACTCAGAGCTCCTGTGGATGGTCCTGGATATCACTTTGCACATTTCACAGGATAAATCACCTGGTTATAGAGTGGGCTGTAGCACCATGTCAATAAGATTAGCACAGGTTTTCTGGAGAAATTAGAACTTCCTACTTTGTTTAGGCTGCACCGACAGAAATCATGTACAAATAAAAGCTTTTACAAAGTGAGTAATGAGCACAAGGACATTTGCAGAGAGGTCCCTGCAGACACAGAGAGCATAAAGTGGCCTTGACCAAAGATATCTTATTTGAAACATTTGTAATCCAGCAGAAATTGTGTTTCCCTCAAAACATTTGCAAGAATGCAATTACGTTTTACAGAAACAATTTTTGGGAGACATCACTCGTCTGTTCACATCCATACTGTATCTCCTGTTATCTTTCTCTCTCTTTTGTTAAACTCATAAAACAAGATTGATAATGAATCACTTTTCCTGGGACACCACAAACAGCTGTAATGGTCACAATAGCCTCGGTCTTCCTCCCAGAATATTGGAGCTGCCCTGCTCCTCAGCCGTCTCTGCTTTCACACTCCTTCACACTGAGGAGTTAAGCTTGGCAGACAGCCAGGCTTTATTTGCGAAGAGAAAAGGGCTAGTGAGAGGGAGGAAATGGCAGGTAGTATATGGGTTAGGGAAGAAGGGAGGATGTGACTAATAACCCTAAACACAACTACAGGCAAATCTGCTTTAAAAAATGGGAATGAACGCTAGTTATGTGTGCAATTATCTTCTGACAAATCCTGGGCACAGGTGTTTATTCACTGCTAATGTAATGAGGTGCAGAAGATTAAAGTCCAAGACCAAAGGCTGTGGAAAGTCTTAATTAAAGGCTTGACTCGTGACTTGACCTATTAGATAGACTGATTGTTTTTTGTAGCCTGCATCACAAAATGAAGGTGTAATGAAATGTGACTTCTCTGTGTACGCTTGCATACTGTAGATGCATTTTGTTTTTAGCACTTTCATACGCACTACAATTTCGTTTGTGTGTGCATGTGTGTAATTACGCACAGTCCAGTCACCTTGAGGCGTGACATGGTCGACCTGTCACGTAGGCGGAGGGATCAATGGAGTGTTTCCCCTCTGCTCCCAGAAGCCTACTGTTAGCTGAACAAGAGCATGAGAGCTGGATTAGCACACTGCTAGATGTGCTCTCATCAGCTGGAAACACAAGAAGGCAGGAAACACACACACACACACACACACACACACACGGGCAGACACAAACATGGAGTCACGAGTTCCACAAAAATTTAGGAGCCTACACAAAGTGCGAGTCGGTCTTCTTTCAAATGCAGAAGCTAAAATACGTCCATAAAGACCAGCCTCATGAATATAAACTGAACATTATTTCAAGTCTTGAAGGACATTTGCATTAAAGAACATAACACATAAAAAGCTTCACCTTGGATGGTAAATATTCTTCTATATTCACGCTCCAGATAACAACTGAGATGGCTACATTTTGCCATAAATGATGTGCATTAGTGCCTCGGACCTCATTAAGCACACTGGCCAAGGTTTATATAATATATATGCTCTTGTAATGTATTCAATTCATACTCTGCAGAGTAAAAAGCATCGCTGTTAGTCAGCAGACAGTCAGCAAAGTTCTATTTTCCACAGCTATGGGCATCTATCCAACTGTGTTGCCTCAGAATTAAAAATTATATTCAATACATTCAATGCAATCAACTGCTTTTGTCTGACAACTGCTATTATCTTGACTGGCACGCTACTGTGTGACAGAGCAGCACAGAAAGAGGGAGAGATAACACTGGTTAGCAAAACAGTTTTTTTAGTACCCCAGTTAAAAAAAAAATCCTTTGTCGTCAAGATCTGCTTCAGCAGTGGTGGCGTGTTGGTGGTACACTGTGATAGGACGGAAAAAAATGCTCTCCGATGTCACATAATGTCTCAGTTTGCTAAGAATTTATGACAAACTGTGGCGAGCTCATCATAAAATGTGCTGAAACTTGTCGCCAGGCATGGATTTTACTGCTCCTGCTGGTACATTTGCTTCATTGCAGACAGCTCAGATGAGACGAGCCTGTATCTTTTTACTGAGGGTCACATCTTCCGAGTACATACGAATGAGATTGGAGACTGGGAGTCACTTTTCTGGACATGCTACCCTGAGGCTTTGCACATATTTTTACACACTTAATGGAGAAGGTTAAGATGGATCATCCTTTTTCCTCACTGTAGTTTACAACACCAACTCACAGAACCCACTGTAACTCTTTCCTGTGTTACAGAGCAAGCAGTCGAGAAAAGTGTGATGTATGGGATGAAATACTACGGGTTACTACACTGCACTGCTAACTATAGTTAAGTAAACTGCATGCAAAACCACCAGCAACATATTAGTGGTTATACAATTTCACAACAACCCTGATCAGCTGCAGAATAAAATTCACTCTTTTAAACTGCACTATAAAGTTCTGCACCTCTATAGAAACAGCATAAAAACATAAAACAAAACTAGAATTTCCCAGATTGTTTACTTAAGAAAAATTTAAAAGAGTGCAATTTAAATTTTTTTTTTTTTTTTTACAAAATCTGGTTAGAGCCAACTATTTATGTTTGGCATTTTTTAAGTAAGACATGCAGAATAACATGCTTTTGGTTAAATAACAATTGGTGAAGTTTTCCAATAGAACAGATGAAGTAGTTCAAGGACCACCTGAAAGTTGAAAATGTGACGATTCTTTCCGTTTTTACAGTTTAAAAACAGACAAATGCTGTAATTTTGGTGATTTTTAAACTTTAAAGCCTGCTGTTATGTTTTGGGGTTGGGTGGGTTAAGGTGTAACTCAGGTTGCTGATAGGTCTTATACATTGTCAGTTTATTAGTTAATTTCTTCTCTCTTTTGTCTCTCTTTTTCTTGTTTCCCTCTTTGAAGTGACTTTCTTTTAAAGGTTCCAGATTGTGAAAATTCATTTTCATGGTGTCTAGCAGTTGTTTGGAGATGTTAAGTAAAAGCTGGTAGGATGTGAACACTTTTTTTTTTTTGCCATTCCTGAAGTTGGCCCACAACTAGTTCGCCTCCGATCAAGAACATGTGCTACGTAACACCAAACTAACCAACAGTCATCCAGCTCAAACTACTATTGAGAGCTTCAGCTACCAGTCACAGCAAACAGACACGATCTCCCTGAAGGAAGTGGAAACAGCAAAGGCTCATTGGTTTTCAAAGCAATGCAGCCTGCTCAGAACAGCCCTTAAACCAGTGGGTATACAGTCATGGTTAAATGAACCATCTCTGTAGTATTTCAAGCTGAAAAACTTAAAGTCAGACTTTGATTAATTTGCTGAAGAGGGGCACAATCTAACAAACTTTCTACCGAGGCATTAAAGTCATCTGAAGAACCTTCTTTAGTAAAAACAACTGGTTGAAGGTTTACTGGTTTGTAGCAACATTTTGCTCCAGTACCAAGTTCAGAAGTTTGGGGAAACCAGGCAGTAATGGCTGCTATGGGGCACAGTGGATGGGGAAGGAATTATCTGTCAAAGTGACAGTGTGTTCATTCCAAATGAGCTGTGTGAGATGATGTGTGTGAGAGACAGAATAAACACCATCACTCTAGACTGGGGCTCACTGACATGTAGCCACAGTGTGTATAATCTCTCCTGGCCAAGTGGGTGTGTGCTTGTGGGTAAGGCTAAAGTCCAGCCTGAAACAGATTAAGTGTGACCAGGTGACAGAGTGTGACCAACAGATGGAAGAAGAGCAAGCAGACAGCACTGTTGGTCTGTGTGTGTGAGACAGAGAGAGAGCAAGGAGTGTTTTTCAAAAATTAGGCCACGTTTTTGTGTTTGGATGGTGCAAGAAAAGCATTTTATCTTAATGATCATGCACTTTACTGGACACTGGACAAGCCGTTCCTGCATTTTTCCTTAATGAGGCTTAAGCCCAATGAAGAAGATGTTTAATTTTAATCACACTAATGCTCGATGTACTTGAAATGCAGAGAAGCAGAACCCTTGTTTATGATTATAGAGATGGATGATTTTCAGAGAAAAGAAAACAGGGAGGAATGAAAGCACAGAATAATTGTGCCAGGGGATTTATTTTTTAACAAAAGCTTCATTAGATGAGATTTCTGTGGAAAGACACAGTAATATTGTTAAAATATTTGTTATGACTAAGGTTGACTCAAAAGCACAAGATCAAAAAGGTTTACTTGAATCAAGGAGTATCTTACAAGGTTACGAAATCAGACAAGAAGATGAAGCAGAAGAGCAGGAAAAGGCATCATCTGGGTTATGAGATGAAAAGGAATGCTGGAGAGCTGTGGCACAAGGGTCAACGTGACAATGTAGCAAATAGTGTATGTTGGATCAGTTTATATATATACAGAAGAGCTAATGAGCAGAGTGGAACCAGGTGAGCAGCAGGTTGGGAAGATCAGATCAAGTCCAATCAAGTCAAGTTTATTGTCATTTTCCTGTACATACACAGTAGCACAGGCAAGATAAGAGAGCGTTTCTTCAGGATTATGTAATTAGTACGTTTTGCGGAATGAACGTCTGGGATAGGCAAGACACTAAACGTTCATTCTCGCTGTGTCCTGAAGGGGCTGTTGCATCCATGCACACTGCCATCACGTTGAACATGGCGAACCTCTTCAGGTCCTGGTAGGGACACAAAGACACACATGATGGTGTGACGATGGTGAAGCCGCAGATGCTGCCCAGAGCAAACGCACAGCAGTCCCTCCATTCTCGGCGGGTTTCTCTCAGCAAATATAGCTCATCCAGCCTGCTGTCAAGGGAGCAGACATTGAGGAGTAGGAGCGATGGTCCTGCTGGTCTGGAAGAGTTAGCCTTTAGCCCAGCATGGATCCCGGCTCTCTTCCCCCTCCTTTGTTTACGTTTGCAACGTTTGCGCTTCATTCTCTCCCGGGTAACTGCCGGCGTAGCCTCCGATAGGACTCCGCGTTGGCGCAGCATGTCTAAATCACAACCTATTGCCGCAATTCCAGCGCTGTTCACTGTCCTGACGCCCAGCAAAGTCTCCCGGCCGCAAGTTTTGTGGAATGAACATCTGGGATAGACAATAGATGATGCTGCAGGCAGGTGGGCGTGGCCATGATAATGTCACATTAAGTAAAGAGAACTTATCACATACTCTTTCTAACAACAAGAGTTTCATCTGAATCACTTGACAATGTTTACTTGGAGGAAGTGAGGCAAGTGCTTTTCTGACTATTTCAAGTAAACCGAACATGTATTTTCTAAATGTAAGTGGCGCCAGTGTTCCAACACAGACACTCCCAAATATATACAGCACATGCACTCAGTCGCCAGTTAAGTTCAGTGGTTTGTTTAATGGGTCTTTTTAATGTGTTGATCTGCTACAGATTGATCCTACTTAGTTGACCGACAGATTAGTCTCATTTATTTTCAGGAAATGTTTGTTGACCATGTTTTCTACTTCTTTCTGATAACTCTCGTACTCTGAGGAGATTTCCTGAAATCAGCTTTGCAATGCAGGAACGTCCAAGAGAGTGGGCTGGTGGTTTCAATCAGCCTCATCAGGACAAGTCAAATGGACTGAGGAGAGAGGGAATGAGTTGGGCTGTGTTTGGTTTATTTGTTTTGTTTGAGGCTGTGCAGAGCAAACACTCATATGCTCTTTAGGAGAACTGTGTAATGGTCAAGATTTATACTAAATGTATACACTAGTTTTATCCCGTGTTATGGGTTGGGTTATAGACAACTTTTATAAGCAATGGTGGAGGCTGGTGCATTTATATACTGAGTGGAGATCATTCTGTTTTGTGTCCTTGTGTGTCGGGGAAGCCAACATCTCTCCGTGCTGAAAGTGTACTTGTTTATATTGAGATGACTTAGTAAAAGTACAGCTCCCTCAAAATCTGGATGTTGTTTCCTTCTAAATTAGAACTGTCTCAGTCGCCGCTGCCATCCTCAGTTAAGTGAAGGGAATACATCATCAAAACCATACAGTCTTCAGGGTTTTTTTTTTTTCATAATCATGACTTCCTTGCCTCAAATTTAAGACTTAATATTTCCAATTATGAGTATATTATCTCATAATTACATAATGGTCCTAATTATGATATCAGCAGCTTATAGTTGTGTAATTGAAATGCATTTTTTCATTTAGTGGAAGGAGCTGATAAGCAGAAACACCAAGAGAGGCAGCAGTGACATCAGAGAGAAAGTAAAAAAGAGGAAACAGAAAGGAAATAGTACTTAGGCTCTC
>NW_007578698.1:68321-81464 GCF_000690725.1 Stegastes partitus
TTCAGGAGCTCCAGATCCAGAGACATCCACAGACTACAAACTCACAACATTTTAGCACCCTCGATTAATATTCCTTATTTTACGTACAGTACAGCAGGTGCCTAAGTGTGCATGCAGTGTTTGGAATTCTCATATCGTGTGTCGACCACAGTGAAGCTCTCCTGTGTTGAATTGTAGCCAATGTGCACGATAAGGGCTTTGCTTTTTACTCAGTCATAGAGTGATACCTGTTTGCTTTGTTCTATCCAGCACACAGACCTGCACCAGCTGCTCCTGGCCCACTTTCCCTGCGTGGTTTATTTGACTGGCTCTATACACGATACATCAGATAGTCTGCCCAGGGCCATTCATCATCCCGGGGTTGTGACAAAGCTCTCAGGAGGACACGGTTGGTAAGCATCAGTGCTAATGTTGTATTCAAAAGGTGGCTCAACTTTGTTGTGCATCAACAGATGTGAGATGCCAATCAATAGTCCATTTATCAGAGCAGTAGTATGGAATGTCAGCAGGCCATTGCTCATTCTGTTAGCAGTAGCAGAGGGAGAACGGTGACTATAAGTCCACCTCCAAATCTTTCTTACTGTTGTGTTGTGGGCCAGCTGATAATTACTTAATCTTCATTATGTTTTGTTACCATTCAAGAGAGACAATTATGCGTATTATTCTAATGTGAACCTCTCACTTTCAATTCCTCCATTGTTGCTTGTAAATTTAGCAAAATACAGTTTGTGTGGAACAGATTCATTTAAATGACAACAAGGAGTCTTTAGTCACACATTGCTGCATTTAGACAAAGTGGGACTTGGAGATAAATGCTAATATCAGCATGCCAACATGGGACACTGAGGTCTGTATAAATTACATTTTACATCATGGAGTTGTTGCAGTAGTTCAGTCTGTACCAAAGAGGTGGGCATTGCCAGCATGACTGTCGCTTTCACCCCATCATTGTCTTAGATTTTCATGTCTTGAATCCTGTGGGTTTGGAGAAAAGGAGATAAAGATACTGTAGCTTTGTTGATGTCAAACTTAAAAAGCATTTTTCCTTATAATGCTTTGCTCCTGTATAATTTGTGTTGATATTGATATCAAAACAGTTAAGTGACTAAATTATTTGTCTCTTCTGCTTTTATATCTAAACTTCATTTCCCAGAAGATTTTGTTTATTTTGGACCAATCACTGGCCAGGAAACCTGATAAATGGCTACCAGGGCTGGACTCGTAATGTTGGAGATGATTTAGAGGTTCTGTCGCTGAGGCGACCATTATCTCCATCCCACAGACTGCTGAGGTTGTCAGTGACAGAAGTGTCCTCCCATTATGGGACAGGAAAGCACAAGCTTTTTCTGTATCCACATTTTCTTTCATTTTCCTTAAACCCTTAAATTCATATGTCATTTTTCTGACACTATAAGTATCTCAACACATAAATATGCCGCATACAACAAACATATCACTTGTAACCTTTTCAGAGTACTGTATTAATTCGGAAATATGTTTTTTTTGTGAATTAGAAAGTGTTCTAGTTGTAAATAGATGTCAGAAATAGTGTTTTTTTTTTTCTAAATTGAACATATGAGTGGAGACTACCATATTTCACATTCATTTTTAGAGTGCTACCACCCAACCACAGACTAATCAGTAAAGCCAGAAAAGCGCAGTTGTCCACTTAGCTTTATGTCATTGTGACAATAAGGCTTTCACATACATATGTCTTTATACCTATGTTTGTGTTTACACATTGTAACAGTGAGGCAACAACACCACCATGAAGGACAGTTGAACATTTTAATCATTTAAATCCAGCATACTGTAACCAGCGTAAGCATTTAAGAGAAAAAAATAAATGTGAAGCATAAAGCTAGAAAAGAGTTTGCCTTTAATTCAGGTTGTCTTTGTGAAAGATAAGTGTCCCCTCAACCATGTCGGGCCAATATAAAAAATAACCAAACGTAAAAAGAGCAGGACAACTGAGTAGGAGGACCAAAAGGGGCAGCAACGAGGAGAGCACAGCAAAAGGAGGCAAAAGAAGAGAGGGAAGGTGAGCAGTAGATTGGATGGATGTGAGGGGAGGGAACACAGGACGAGAGAAAGAAGGGGGCACAGAGAATTAAAAATGAATGGGGAAAGTCAGCCTTGTGTAATGGTGAGACAGAGTGCAGTTGGGTAAGGGGGTTGGCTGGAGGCAATTAGTAGAAACCATAGCCACCACCCTCATTAGCCTGGGTGATGGTGGAAGTAGAAGGGGGGAAGCAGAGAAACAATAGGGTGAAATGGGACTGGCAGAGGAGAGGTGTAGAAGTGGTGATACTCTGACCGGTGTGTGTCCTGCTTACAGTATCATGTGGTTTCTGAATGTCATAGGTCAGCTTGTATTTTCTCCTCCTTTCCTTCTCTCATTACCACAGACTTGTCTTAATAAACCTTATTGGATCACATAATTACTCCTATCCTGACTCATCTTCTACTGCCGTCATCCTGTTTCTTGAAAGCGTTGCTACTTAACCCCCTGCGTAGTGTTGTCCCAGTACCATAATTATGTTTCCGACATGATGCCTGCCTAAACATCTTGATACTGGTACTGGCATGATACCACAGCAAAGACTTAC
Organism: Stegastes partitus; assembly: GCF_000690725.1. Classification (NCBI taxonomy): domain Eukaryota; kingdom Metazoa; phylum Chordata; class Actinopteri; family Pomacentridae; genus Stegastes; species Stegastes partitus. The sequence goes on from NW_007578698.1 coordinate 70,931, forward strand.
AACATCAAATAAAAAATTAGAATAAAATAAACTTTTTTTTTGTTCTATGAAATAAATAATGACATTTATTATTTTGCATTGTATTGGCATTGTCAAATTGTCAATGCCAATACAAAGCCATAAAACAATAGGAGGGATTTAATGTACCATAGCATCTTTATACATTTGCATGTATGGAACCGGGCTGCAAGGTGGCGCAGTTGGTAGCACTGTTGTCTCGCAACAAGAAGGTTGCCAGTTCGTGTCCCGGTGGGGGCACCGGAATCTTTCTGCGTGGAGTTTGCATGTTCTCCCCGTGCAGTGTGAGTTCTCTCCGGGTTCTCCGGCTTCCTCCCACACAGTCCAAAAACATGTTGAGCTTAATTGGTGATTCTAAATTGTCCGTAGGTGTGAATGTGAGTGTGTTTGGTTGTCTGTCTCTAAGTGTGGCCCTGTGATAGACTGGCGACCTATCCAGGATGTCCCCTGCCTTCGCCCTAAGTCGGCTGGGATAGACTCCAGCCCCCCGCGACCCTAGTGAGGATTAAGCAGTGTATAGATAATGGATGGATGTATGGAACCAGAACTCGAGGAAGAACAGCTCTGTACACGTTCACCACCTTCCTATGTCACACTGCTGCTAATAAAACGTTCAGTCTTCTGCAGAAATATGTGGTAGCAGTACTTCAGTGCACATTTTATTCAACCACTTTTACTCTTTCTGCAAAAATGTTGTTGATCTGCATATTTATGAATGCATGATTTCAAGCAGATCGCAAGTTATAGTAAAGTTAACTTGATCAGTCTGAATGCTGCACTTGTATATAGAGATGTGTGCTGACCTGCCACTCTTTGAATGTGGATGTGTTTGCTCCCTCAGTCTGTGGAGGTAAAACATCTTTTGCACATTGCCTTTGTGGTGTCTCTGGGCTGCCTCTAACTGTCGGCTGCAAGCAAAATAATGGCATATTTTGCTTTGTGTGTCTATTTTGACAATCCGTGGACAATCTGCAGGAATTCTTGTATTTGCATTAATGCCTCTTGTTTTGCTTCCATGAAAGTTGCAGTGTGTTTATTAAAAGAAAAGAAAAAGTGGTCGGCACGCCTACTATGCCTTCAGGAAGAGAAAACACAGCGCTGCACACACACTCTGCCCCGCAGTCGCATCTTAGAGCAGCCCATAGGAAATATGGCTTCCTATGAAACATTCATTCTTAAAGTATCAGCACCAATAAAATGGATTGCATCAATTTTAAGGACAATTCCTTTCTAGTAATCGCGTACTATGCAACACAGTGCACTGCATTTTCTTTGCTTTAAAGAAACTAGCTTTACCATTGTATGTACGGCTCTGACTAGAACACAACATCATTATGTGACAATAAACATTTGCCTGTGATGATGTTGCCCGTCAACAGAGGCAACCAAGGCTGGCCCACAGACAGGCAACCACCCACTAAGAACCACAAAACACCTCTCATTGAAATGGCTTTAAACTCTACACTGTACTTCCTTGGGTCCTCAGCAACACACACGTTAATTTTTAAGCAGATCGCATTTACAGTTATTAAGAAAAGTGAATAACAGACCGAGACACAGACATCTAGCAGTTCCTTCATTTGGTAGTGATATATATCATTCCTCTGGCTCCTTCCAATCCCTTCAATTCTCTGCTGTCATTGTTCTGACCTGCGTGAACATTAGAGGATATCTTTGTCTCTATCACTCTCATCTTGACATCCACAGGAACCACAAGGGCATGAAAGGCTTTAGACAACTTTTAGCTCTTTCCAAATCTACCGTTTCTAATGTTTCTGAAGACAGTTCTTGGACAGGATTTGTGTTGCGTGACTAATTGGTCCAACGGGGACTCAAAAGAAACCACAGCACAGACAAGATTTCTGATGACATCATGTAGAGGATTTGCTTGAACCTATTTAGCTTTATATGCTCTGTTGTATGTGAATTATTGTCAGCTAAAATACTGACATAATTATTTTGCCACTATAACGAGCCATGGCCCCATAAAAAATGGATATAGTCATAGATCAGCCCTGTTTGATGTACAATTTATTCATTGTTCACAATCTAAATTTCTCTAGGAAATGCTAATATTAAATATATTTTCTCTTTCAACTGATTGCTTGTTAGCCTTTACTAAGCCCTCAAACTTAACATTGCTTCTCATGTCATACAACACCAGCCAAAAAAAACTTCAAAGTGGGGGCGACTTAGTGTGAAGCAAGCACAGTAAAGCAATTAAGGAGATGGTGTCATTTGAGACAAGCTGACGTACTTAATACAGTATGGACACAAAAAGCAGGCGTGGCCGAGCTTACACTCACAGAATAATGCATGGGGGCAGAGGCATTGAGGTGTAACCTATAGCCAGGTCATACAGTAAGGGCCCTGACCCGTGACTATGCAGCAGTGCAGCAGGAAAGCAGAAACGGAACTGATGTGATCAAATGCAGATTTCGTCTAAAACTGTCGCACAAGGTACCATTATGGGTGGACAATAGATACATTTTGAATTGAAATGTGAAACAATGTAGTTTGAAAATTGTAACGGCTGCAACTGAAGTGTCTGATCAAGAGTCACACTTCTGATGGTGTCTTATGTGGTGATGTTGCATCACCTGCTTTCAATCTATTACACAGAGAAGATTCCATTTTAATTTGGCATTAAAATATTACATTGAATCACAATTCAGTTCAATTCAATTCAATTTTATTTGTATAGCGCAGTTTACAACACATGTTATCACACAGCACTTAACAAAGTAGGGTATAGACACACTCGTAGACAAACACTTCGATTGTTGAGCTCAAAAATGTGCTCTGGTATGGTTTTTAAAAATGGCTGTGACCTTCCCAGCATACAGTTGGTCAGACATAGAGTTTCCATTAAGGTTCCATGTTGTGCTTCACAACAACACACAGTCTAGTTTGCATCCTGTAGACCAGGCATCAAAACACATTGTAATGTGAAAGCCATTTAGAAATTCATCCTTCCTGTCAGAAATGAGAGAAAAGATGCATTGTAGAAATGCCAGAGTCAGAATATGGCACAGAGAATTAACAGATCTCATTACACACACAATTAGAGTAAGGAGTGGTTTCACTCTTTGACCCTTTCATGCTCCATGAAGTACACACAAGGGTATGCGAACACACACAGACACATACACACACACACACACACACACACACACACACACACACACCAATATCCAGTTGATCAAATAGACATCCACATCCACATTCACATACACACACAGTGAAATCAACTCATTAGTGATGAGGAATATTAAAATAATTTCCCTGCAGCCGTCCAAGGTTCACGACCAGGTGAACAGAGTCAGGTGATGGAATTACCTCCATGTATGAAGCCATCTGGATCTATGCCTGTGTGTACACATCAGTGTGTACAGCAGAGGCATATAGAGTTCTGCAGTATGTATGAGTTGAACTGTGTGCAATATACACAACATTTAGACAAGTAAACACACTATAAAACATCAAGGCCCGGAGGACCAGTTTGTCCCCTAGCAGTGAACTCAACAGAGCAAAATGCAATTTAACCACAAAGTACTTTGTGTTTCGAGCTAGTTCATCATCCTTTTCACAATGAATAAAACTGTAGTCCTTGCTTTGACTGTTGCTATTAATGTCACAAACGAACAAAGCAAACATTTTGTCTGAAAGTTGCTAAACATAATTTGCTGAAATGTAACCACTAACTGTGAGTAGATATAGTTGTCTTAGGAAAAATGGGCACATCAAGTAATTCTTCAAACCGTTGGCATGTCACAGATGAATTATAAGAGTCTCACAGTATTTGAAAGGGTTTTCTTTTATTATTTTTCCCTGAAACCTTCGATCACATCTCTCAAGATTCTTCTCTCTGGTGTCTGCTGCTCTCTCAGTCTCCCCGAGGTTTTAATAAAGAAGAAATATTAAGAAGAATTCACTGCCTGCTCACCAGTTAAAAACTGTGACCTGGGGGGTAAAGACAGAGTGGGAGACCCTCCCCAGCTTGTGCGTAATATGAGCCATAAGTTGCAGGGTCCATGACTTAGCTACACCTCGCTGTCTGTGGTGAATAATGCATGTGGTAGGGCCCCAAGCAAGCCACGCTTCTCATGTGTGGTCACTGTGCTGGGGCCAGAGGCTTAGCAGCAGGCGATGCTTGGGTTTCACCTGGCATCAAGGGTTATCTGTTCATCTGAAGTGAGCGAGTGAGCTGACCAGCACTTGGGTTTCACCTGGCGCCAGGGGGTTATCTCACCGACATGGAGTCAGATTCAGTCATGACGGTGTGGAGTGTCCCCGGATTTGGCATAAGTGGTTCTGAATGCAGGCGGAATCCCCTCGGGAAATCAATAGGGATGCCCGAGGTGAATAAATTCAAAGCAAGCAAGACGGTAATAATACAGACGCCCAGCCTGTCATATCTTTTTTGACCTCTCTGTTTGCAGTGATGCACCTCAGGCCTCTGGAGAAACTGAGCAACTCAGAAAATGTGCTTCATGTTGATGATGATGATTATGATTGTGTGTTCGTGGCACCAGTAACAGTGACAACAACGGCATGGGTAATGAAAATGAAAATGGTGATAATGACACAAGTGTTTAAAAATTATTCAGCTTAATAGCCACATCTACGTTTCTTTTCTTTTTTTTTAAATATTGACAGTAAGTTACTCTTTTAATCATTTCAATGCATGTCTAGTAATTTGGCTTGAACGAGTTTTGTCTATCTCATTACACTGACATACATTTTGCATGTACAATTTAGACGCTGCTTCAGTGGCAGCTAATGACTCGCTCCGCATCAGATGCCTATCAAACGCTCCACTCCCATTTGTCTTTTAACTACAATGACAAATTGATAAACTGTAATTTGATCAGAAGCTAATGATGATCACAGTGATGTATCTGCGTTAGAGTGCAGTGAGTATCAAATGTCAGTTTTTGGCAACGCTAAACGATCCACACAGATATGCTAATTATTAGGATAGCGACTTCTGTATGCCAAAAATATACAGTAGCTGTGTTTTGTCGTTTTTTGCCACTGCTCACGAGTCAGCCTTTTCTCTCCCTCCTCCTTTCCATTACCCTTTACATTGTCCATCAAACTCTCTTTCCATTCCCTCCCTCCTCTCTCTGAATAGCGCTACATTAAGTCCTAATAGCACTGGCAAAGACATACTACCCAATAACTTGGGTCTGTGCAAGTGCCATTTATCCTTCCCTTGCCTCTTAAGTGCTCAAATAAATATCACTGCAACAACATTAAACGTGATTGGCTTTGTATTCAATGCCTAAGCAAGGGTAGAAGTAGCAGTCTGCACTTCATCATCATCTACAGTTGTTTTTGTCATGGTTTTGTGCCTTCGGAGTGTCTTCCGAGCCTAATATTTGACATTGTTTTGCCGCAACCACACTGAGTGAGTAATACGCTGTTAATCGATGATGTTATGTATGTAAACATTGCCACTTGGCAGATGAAAATCAAACAGAGTTACTGATGTAGACAGAGAATCACATAAATGGACACACATGCCCACACACACACACACAGATAGGCAGATAACCAATCACATACTATCAACACACAAGCACACACACAAGTGCTCTTTCTCTCTCTCACACACACACACACACACACACACACAGTACATACAGTCTTACACACACACATACACACAGGTACAGACGCGCACAAAAATATTCTAAAACACATACAAAATTGAAGTTGCTGAAGCATAATAATACAGTACATGTTCAACATCATTAGTTGTGCTGGGTTATTAAACATCCTCCTAACAGACTTTCACAATAATATGTCAACACCATCAATCAGCTGTGCAAACACAAAACTGTGACTCTCAGTGGGGTTCAGCGCAACACCAGCCAGTCAACAACTTGTTGTTAGATAGAAATGCTTGCCATCGACCAACACAGTGCTGCAGGATGTCACGAAAAGTGATCATTTTAAGGTGATACCAAAATCCTGAAGTCGCTGTAGGTGCCAATGGTACTGTAGATTCTGTATGATATACTGAATAGCAACTGGTCCAGTGCAACTTCTGGGAAAAAAAACAAAGCCAAATCCGGATATTTGCCATTATGCAAACAGTGCCACAGAGTATTTTGAATGAAAGAAGCAAACATCTCCAACGTGGCCTTTCAAAGCACCTCAAATACAGACATTCAGATGTGAACACGAGTCAAACTGTCATTACCTGTACACTAACATATCAAAATTCAGTTCACTTCATTCTGCAGCATGACAACAAGCTTGTCTTTACAGGAAGAGTTTGCTACCTACAAACGTCAACCATAACAAGAACAAAAAGCCCTCCAATCAACGGCCTGGCCCCAACAGAGCCCTGTGATGCCAACACAGTGGAGTCTGTCTGGGTCTACATGAAGAGACAGAAGACATTACAATTGCCTAATACTGTTTGTTCACATAAACTAAACTTGACAAACCTTTCAAAAAAAGCAAAAAAAAAAAAGATCTCTACCATTTCCACATAAAATAAAACCAATGATACAGAGGCACAGGGTAAATCTAAAACAGTATATATCTTCTTTAAACTTCAGAGAAAGCAGTGCCTGTGGTCAATGGTCAGCATAACCTTTGAACTTAAAAAACCTGGATGTTCAAAGGCCCCTTTGAACTATCACATATTTTTTGATCTAATCTTTCTATTCCTATTCTGTAAGATGATAAATGAATCACCACTGCACCTTCAGTATTTCACAACACCTGCAAGGTGAAAAACATCAACAATAGTTCAGCACAGACAATTTAACACCCTGCCTCACGATAAGTTACACCTAAAATGCTGATGTAACGCATCTTTCTTGGCAAATATTCACCACCATCTCTGGTTGAAACTTTCAAGTCTGTTGCACCTCTGAACACCTCCAGCAGTTTTGAATCAGTGCTTTTCAGTGTAACTACGCTGAAGAAGTTCAAAAAACCAAGGCTTGATGTACTTTTGGAAGAGAAGGTTACAGTGTGAATATAATACATGATTTTTTCTTTCTAGCAGCAAGAAATGTATGCACATCAGAATCAAAAATTGGCTTTCCACACGCTGCAGTGGCCTCAAAATCCCACAAGTTACTCTTCTCCAAATCACTATTCAAATAGGAGCAAATATCAAAGAATCAAATTCATTCTTTTTTTTAAACACTTCTAACAGCAGTGGTTTCCATCAGTCATTTAACAACTCTCATTACCGCGTCAAACAACAGCAGCCATGTACTTGTTGGAATGTGGTACGTATGTAATAGAAGTGACACCTCCACAATGGCTTTCAGGACTTTCCAGGGTTGAAGTGTGAATACTGCAGAAACCTCTTTAAACACCTACTGGTGAAAAAAAAAAGCTTTTGGAAAGTCTTTGCTGAGGTGAAATTACTTTTAGCTGCCACATAAAAAAAATAATCCTGTCAGGGCAAACAGCATGACTGGGGAGTGGGCAGACTAATACAATAAAAATGTGGAAGCTATGAACATAATTATCGAGGGGGAAAAAAATACTGTTTAAACTGTGCGGTGGAGATCTCTCTGCTTCTCTGAAACTGGCAATCCTGAAGGGCTACAACAGAAATCATGGGCGTTTTTTTTAACTTACAGCTTTACAAACTCTGCTTTTTAATGTTTCTGAAGGCAGACAGCTGGGTCAAAGCCAGATGTTAAGATTTTTATGTCCCTCCTCACTAACTCTCCAGTAAACTTGATAAAATAACTGAAAGAAGAAATGAAGAAAGGTAGAAAGAGTCCTTGGTATAGGACAGACGCAAATAAAGGCAATAAAGGAGCAATACAAGAGGAAAGGACAGAGAAAGGGATAAAACAGAGGGCACAGAAAAGCAGCAAGCAAATCAAAGAAAAACTGAGAAGTGAGGAACAATATATATTTCATATATCCATACTGTATATATAACTTATACTGTATATAAAATGTATCTTATTTTATATTGAAATCTCTTCTATTTTATTTTTTGCTCTTTATTTTGTTCTTTATTCTATGTTGCACTGAAGGAGCTGCTCTTAATCTCATTGTACATGTGTATAGTGACAATAAAGGCATTCTATTCTATTATATTCTATACTTTCAGTCGGACATGTTGCCATAGACAATGTCTACATCTTACTGTATGTATCACTGCAAAGCAATGTGCTTCCCATAGATCTGCTGTCTTAACAATAAAAGTCAAAAATAAAAATAAAAAAAAGGAGTGGCCATGCATAGAAAAACTGAAGGTTGACTAATGTGTTCTTTCAGGGCAATATCAATGCCAATTATTAGTAATGAAGGACACTGATAACTGATAATCTGAACTGATATCCATCTGATTACGAAGGAGTGATACAGTGAGGGATGATGGGAGGCCTGATGAGGCACCACTCTGACCAGGCTTGGCCAAAACAAAGAGGGAATAACAGACAGCACTCTGCTAATGTTTCAGACCATTTCCTTGGGCTGTGCCACTGGGGAATGATGGTCTGTGCTAATTCTAACTGAAATTAAACTAATACACTATAAAATTTGCCAGGCCTACCACATTAATGGGCTTGGACTGTATTCAGGCATAAACAACATTAGTGGTCTCCACGAGTGAAACAACACAGAGACAGAAATTGTTTTATGCAATAGCACTCACTATGAAGGATAACGGTGAGCAGCATATCACAGGGCTGCAGATGAATGCTAGTTTGATGAGTGCCTTCGATTTTACACACAGACTGTAAGCCATGGGGACAGGCAGGTTTGTTATGCCCATCTACTGCTGTGGCTTCTGACACTAAATGAGCAGCAGGTGCTCCTCCCATTGCTGGAAATTTACCCCTCACAGAGGAAAACAAAGACAATAATGGCTCAACATCTGGTAAACAAACACGTAAATATTTACAGTGCAATTAGTCCTTACACAAAATGAATAGGGACAATATGTTTACACCATAAGGCATTAGATGTTATGAAAGAAGCTCAGATCTAGCTTCTAATTCCATGGGAGATGCTAACAATGCTTGCCAGCTGTGTGCAAAGGAGATCTGTAGAGCAAATCTTTCCGTTATTCTATACGATGAAAGCTTTAACTCATGGAAAAGGCACGCATGACATACAAAATAACACCACCATTTTCTCTAAGACACTTTGTTTTACAGCTGAAAAAGTAAAAACTTGGCACATTCTGTCTGTAGTCCTTGTACGGAAAGGTCACTCAGCCTGTCTGGGACTAAAAATATTGTCTTCAGTTTATGTGAATCAAAACATGAGCAAAGATAGCGCCGCTTTGATCTTTCAACAGTTTCAGAGGGATGCAACAAAGGGAGGCACCACAGCATCAAAGCTGGCCGGCAAACACACAGACGGAGCGCACATCAGCCTCCCTCTACTCTGTGCGTCTGTGGCAGTGAGACAGACAGAAATGCACCGTCAGAAAAATTGAAGGAGATAGGCAGAAGGGAATCCTGAGCCTGAGATCACAACGGCCAGTGGATTTCCAGCCACACACACACACACACACACACACACACACATCAAGAGGCTCTCAAACGATGACGTAGCAGTCAAAATTGCAGGATGGGCATTTGTTTATCCAAACGCACACACAAGCACACAGACCCACACACACACACACGGGATTGAGTTCTAACAGAAGCTATTTCCTCAGTCAAATGATCACCAAATATCGTCACTGTCACTTTAACCTCACTGCTACAGCTGAGTGGTGAACGACTCACTCTGTGCTTTCCATCTTGAGTCAGAGGCGTATAAATACACTGTATGTGCAAAAGCTGAAACATGCATGCCTTTCTGCACGCAGACATAGAAACTTTGCACGAAACAACGCACTCTCCCATAACACACACCTGAAAGCATGTGGAACATACACCACAGCATTCATGTATCCCACTCCAAATGGCCTCTTCTGTTTAATACGACATTACTCTCTTTACTACTCTTATTCTGCCCCAATGCCACTTCCTCTCAGCATTCAGCCCTGTGAGGACACAATGGCAACTCGGGCTGTTAGAGTGTTTTCTGAAGGAAAATGAAACACATCTTAACAGGTTTGGGGCAAGCACTCCACAGCAGGGTTTGACTGGCAGGCACTGATGGACCTGTGCATGCACGCAGATGAAGTAATAAAGCTGCAAGAGTGGTCCCGCTCTACCTATTTACCCTATTACTGTCCCTAACACTGCTCTCTGTGTCTATCACTCTGGACAAGATGAGTGCTCTGTTAGCTGAGTTAGGGTAGCACCCATAAGACATTTTGCTAAAGAAAAGCCTAAAGTACAGTCTGAGAAGAAGGTCAGTGCATGAACTCTGCTGCTCAGAAGCCATCTCACAGAAGTCGGTAAAGATAGAAAGCCAAAGGTGGGATATGGTCATCATGATGGAGGTCAGCAGAGAGAAAATTTTCATATAAAAGTCATACATACAAAAGACAAAATAATTGGTATATGCAGTATGTTCTGGTACGGTATGGTGGACAAAGGTATAAGCCACTTCATTAAAG
>NW_007578698.1:82171-92618 GCF_000690725.1 Stegastes partitus
CAGAAACAGGCTCTCAAATTCAGGATAAGAAACCTGAGATACTCCAGGTTTCTAAAATCATGACAAGATGTTTACATGCACAACAGAAAAAAACTGCATACTTCAAAAATATGCTTATTCTGTAGCTATATGTAGACTATCAGAATCAGAATCAGCTTTAATGGTCAAATACGTACACAACATGCAAGGAATTTGGTTTCAGCTGTTGGTGTTGCCCTAGGAGCGAGTAGGAAAATAAAGTAAAAATAACTATAGAAAAAAAAGAATAAAAATTAAATAAAATAAATAATAATAATCATAATAATAATAAAATTAGATAACAAATATATACAAGAATTTACACATCTGAGCAGAAGATATGTATGTACATTGGTGCAAAATAGCAGTGCAAATAATTTTGGCTGAGAATGGCTCAGCTGTTCAGTAGAGTTATGGCAGTGGGATAAAAGCTGTTTTTATGTCTGCTTAATGTCTGCTTTTACTTTACTTAATACAAAAAAAAATTAAAAACACTTCATCTTTATTGATTGAAATGTAATCGCAAAGAAATTGAATGGAGAGGATGTACATCAGCAAACAATGCTCAAGAACTGAGCAGCATTAAGTGTTGTTTCATGCAATATGAGTCTGTTACACCAGAGCTGTTATAATCTCATATCAGGATGCATCAGCAAGGTTATCTGACCATTTCTCAGCCTCGTTTGGGTTGTATAACATGCTTCTACAGTGATACAGATACGGACCAGTAGTCAAGAGGCTATCAACGTCTTAAGTGAGAGAGCAGAATAACACCGTATCACAGCATCCATTTATCACCTTGTCTGTCAGTTATGGTGTCTGGCGGTCTGTTAGTCTCAAATGAGACAAATGTGTGTAGGTGTGTGACATGGTGAATGATGTATTGTGTTACAGATTTCATTATTTTATATATTTTTATGTACATGTAATGTATGTGAGCACCTGCACAGTTAACAACTGGTAGCACATCTGGAGTAGTAAAGTGTTCGGCTGAATATGAACAATGACTTGAAAACTGCCCAATAGAACAATTAACTTCATTTCAAGTGGGTCACTGAAGTGGCAGAGAAAGAGGGAGGCTGTTGAGAGGGTGAAATAGTAACAGAAAGACATAACAGGATATCACCAAAAGGTCATGACTTGTTCATAATTAAATTAATTAAACTAGAATGCGACAGGATGGGAGGAAGAAAAAAATCCCAGCAACTTTTTTCAAAGGAATTTCCTACTGCTGCACGGTGATGGAACTCGTGTTTACCATCACAGCAACAATGTGCATCTGTCAGTTTATTAGCTTTTCACCATAGACTGTATAAAAGATGGACGTAGCTACCGTGACGTCACCCGTTGGTTTCTGCACTGAGAACATGAAGCCAGGGTTTTGCTACTTCCTGGTTGACATCTTGGATTTTTGGAGCCAGTGACGCAAAAATCGTCGGAGGGGGGCGGACGTTTACTGCCTTCTGCTCGCTTCGTCTGCATTGTCGCTGCCGACTGTCAATCAAGCCAGCCACACCCCCTTGTCCCGCAAAATTTTGATGATTTTTTCAAAATTCAGTGTTGATTTGTTTTCAGATTGGCCACCTGATCTCTGGATTTGACCATGAAAACTAATAAGAAAAAAATTCTGAGCTGTAGGAATGCGGTGTTTCGTGATCTGTGATCACTTCTTTTCCAATTTAAGTCTATGGGAGCCAGGGCTTTTTGGAGCCAGCAGCTCGCGGACGTAGTGATACTGCAGCTTCTTGACACTTCCGGGTTGGCTTCATTTTTCGGGGCCAGTTGCTACGTCCATCTTTTATACAGTCTATGCTTTTCACACATAAAAAGCAACTATTGTCCATGTTATAACTTGCTGATATAAAGAGACGTCACTGAGCGTTCTCACTGGCGACGGTTTTTCAGAAGACATCATATAAGCATTTCTTCCTGTGAAAAAACTGCATCACACAGCAAAAGCCCAGTTTTTTGTCTTAATAATATTGATGAGTAGGTTCATGAAAACCAGAGGACAAACTGTCACAAGTTTTACATTTGCTTTTCAGGTCAAGCTTTTTAGAATTACCGTAAATTCCAGACTATAAGCCGCTACTTTTTTCACACGTTTTGAACACTGCGGCTTAAACAATGATGCGGCTAATTTGTGGATTTTTATGAGCTTTACGAATTTGCCTCAAGATGAAAGTGACAATGAGAGCGACAAGGAAAGAGAGACTGAGGAAGTTTGTGACGAAGGAATTTTGAGGCTGTTCAATTCTGACACTGAAGAAGACGACTTTAGTGGTTTTAGTACGTAGGATGAAGATAGTGATCAATGACTTCTCCTGCTAGGCTGCTGTATTTTTTATTTTCTTAACCAGCTGCGTTACAGGCACTGTTCGGGAAAAAAATTTACAGAATGTATTTGATTAAAAGTTTAAAAAATCTTTCTATGTAACATCTTTCTTTGTAAATATCTCATGTTACAATGTGGACACCTGCGGCTTATAGACAAGTGCAGCCTATATATGTACAAACCTTGTTTTCTTTTTAAAGTTAGTGGGTGTGGCTTATATTCGGGTGCACTCAATAGTCCAGAAATTACGGCAATAAAATTTTGATCATTTGCTCAAAGTAGCATTGTGCTTGGTTAAGTCCATGCAATCAATACACAAACAGTACAAATGTCTGGTAAAAACATAAAAATATATCGATATATATTTATTTGACATTCCACTTATAAACACAGTGCAATGAAAAACAGACAGAACCTGTCAAATGTGGAACATGTAAGGCTGTGTGTCTGTGTGTGTGACGGAAGGAAAGAATGAGAGTGCAGTTAGGGTTTGGCACAAACACACAAACAAACAGGATATCCCTATTCAAATTAAAGTCAGGTTTTGCACATACATTTCCACTGAGACTTCTTTGCCGTAACTCCCCTCCATCTCTCTCTCTCTAACACACACACACACATACATAGAAGTTAGAGAGAGAGAGAGTCAAACAGAAAAATTTACATACTGTACACATGCATATTCAGATTAGCCTGGAGTCGCAAGAAACAGACTCTCAGAATAATAAAAGTACAAGAAGGGCTGCTTTGAACCTCCGTACCCTGTCAGATGACGGCACGTATAGCAGCCCCCTGTAGTCTGGAAATGTCTACATGAAACTTTACATACGTAAGACAGTCAGCCTGTAGAGGAAGAAGGGCAAGAGTGAAATGAAAGAGGGGTGAAGGAGAGACATGGGTGTACATACAGTGAAATAACAACGACAGAGCAACATGTTGGTATGGTTGGATATGTTATGTAAGTGTGTGTACAGAACATGTCGTCTTCTTAAAAAGTACAAAACCAAAAGGATTCCCAAAAGCATGAAAGCATGAAGAAAGACATGAAGAAAACTCCTACTATTACTTTGTGTCGTGTGTTCCATACTGCTCTGCCACATATACATTGACAGGAAAGAGCTACGCACTCTCGTGAGGAGTGTGTGAGTGTCTTAATATTTTTTACACTCTAAGCCGTGGGCGTGTGTGTGTGTGTGTGTGTGTGTGTGTATGTGTTAGCCTGGGAGCCTCCATGCTTGCTGGTGACTAACTGTCCATCAAGTAGTGATGAGGGCTTCAGTGTCTATCGGCTCTCCCTTCTTGGCAAATCAATATGCCATCAAGATTAGTACTTTTTAATTAAAAGGAGCAACCCATGCAGACCGACTGACACACACACTACACACTTTGTAAAAAAAGAACACATTGATAGAGGCGAAGACAAACCAAAGCCATCAGTTCACACAAATATGTATTCCTATATGTATGAAGTCTTGAAATAGGTTTAAAAATTCATATCAGAACAGTAGAAGTGAAAAAGAAACAAACGAGACTCAAATAAAAACGAGTCACACTTGTTTCTCTGCTACCAGGTTGCATGAACCAAGAACAATTTTACATTTTTGATGTCATCAACAATGAAGCACGAAATTTGTGATAAAAAACCAGAAGTGAGGAGTACTAGGGTGTAATACACTGATACTAAAGAATGGCTTTAACACTCTGAGGTAATGGACTACGCCTGTATACATATTTCAAGCCAATGTACATTGAGCTTGCTCATGAACAGACGTACACATAAGTCTCTGAAAGCTGTTTGAGAAGAGCCTCATTCATTCGGCTAAAATAGCATTTTTGGATTCTTTCAGCAGTGACAGCCTCCCATTGTAGGACAGGTATCCTCAAAGCTTTAGAAGGCTTATGTGTTAGTGCCTGTTTAATACCACAAATTCTACTGCTGATTACAAAAAGATGTATTAGTTCATTTAAGGTGTGCTCGGTGGGACACACACAAGTACATTTACAGTCTGTATTTTTATGTGGCTATAAATAAAAGACCTGCATAGGCATGAAATGAGAAAGAGCAGATTACATCTGCATACCAAGTATGAGGTGAGGATGTGTCCTTTTCCACATATAATCATCATATTAGACTGAAATGCACAGCAGATGCTTTCTGGGGACCTAGTGTGAAAAAAAATGATGACTGGAATCTCAGGACCAGAGTGTACAGAATGTTATGTGTGAAACTCGCTGGTGTTTCTTAGAGACGCATTTAAGCAAGACGCAGCAAGGCGTTCGAAACAGACTATGACTCAAGTAACATATATTACAGGTCGACATTTAACACCAAATCAGATCAGCTTAGCCAGATTTATCACATCAAGGCTGGGGTTTGAGTCAGACATGAGTGAAAACCTAATTATGAAAACACAGTGAATAGGTACTGCTGTGATTTGTGAGTCAGTCAATTCTGACACAACAAAACCAAGTCACTCCTTGGGGTTCACACATATTGTTAAATGACTTGGGATAGGTCTGAGTCCAAGTGATAATCGGTCACAGGGCATAACACAGTGCAAACTGGCAGCCAGAACATTGTTGAACTTAAAAGCTGTGAATCCAAACTGAGTATGACTTTTATCTGCTGAGTTCTACCATAACAAGATTACAAGTATATTCAAATAAGCCACTTCCCAGGGCAACATTAAATTGAATGCTTAAATTGAATTAAATTTTGTTCCTTCGCCTCAATTGAGTAGGGTGAAGGGACACTGCTGTGTACTTAGCCTGAATATTACCCATTATTACACTCCAAGAAACACACACTCACACAAAGCATTGCTTCACATTACCTAGAGCATGTGTTATTGTAGATGCCCACATTGATATGGATGGAGCGATGGTTCTATCAGGCCTTTGGCCCTTTACTGTGTGTACTTGGGTGTGTGTGAGCACGCAGTGCAGCCTGGTACAGCACATTGGGTGACTAATGAGGCGGACAAACAATGCAGCGCTATCACACTTCGACGTGTCATGATTCATTATTTGGGTGTCATTAAAAATGCACACACACACACACACACGCACACATACAATGTGAGCTCAGTCCACAAACTCCAAGAGCAGAATGTGAATGATGTGTAATTTGATCATGATTTGATGTGGGGGGGGGGGGCTTGTTTTTGTTTTTGTTTTTTTCAATCTAACTCTGAATGATTTAACACATATATCCCAGTCCCAGTTCATTTCTAGTGAAAGGTTTATATTACATGGTCATTAATACTATGTTCAGGCACATATCTAGTACTGGTGATGCTGTTAGTCTAAATCCAGCTTCATATGTATCACCCGAACCCTTTTTCTCTCCTTCCCCCTGTGCTCCATCCTGTTGCACTGTCTACCAAAGCACAAGTTCACGTCATTATCTTGTTTAAAACAAAACTGAAAGTGAAAATGGACATTTCTCTCTTCATTCTAAAACCTAATGCAATTTGTTGTTGTGTGGGCGACAGCTGATAGCATTAGTGCTGTTTGTGTGTGTGTGTGTGTGTGTGTGTGTGTTATGTGCTCTTAGCTAAAGGTGAGCTCATCCACGGCAGTCATCGGCATAGAGTGGTAACCTCTCCTGAGAGACTGCAGGTCTCTAAGTGCTTTGCTTAGCTACCGCTGCTAGGCAATCAAGAGTCCCCTCTGTCGCACAGGACTGCTGGGTCCTTTGCGCTAACTACATTATCCAAGCACAATGCTGTCAGGACACTCACATTTTCTAATAGCCACCATAGTCCTCGACACTCAAAACACACTCAAGACCAAATCTTTTTATAATGCCAGGGGCCTTATCAGTGGCAGTCACACACTGAAGTGCTGAAAAACCTTGTGCTTGTGCATGCAGCTCAGGTGGCAACATCCCAGACATTTCCTCTGGATTCATGGCAGAAACCTGCAAGTCAATTGTGTTTAAATGCTGTAACCAGACGTTCAGTGATTGAATTTAAGTTCATACAGGGACATTTTTGGGTCAGTTCAGACAGAACTCAGGACATATGTTGCTGCAGTGTCACAGATCCAATAAATCTTCAGTCAATCTGCAATTAAATGTGTTTATCAACAGAAAAAAACTAAGCATTATAAAACATTTTGGCTGAAATTTGAGAATTTCCTATTTTTTCCACACCTGGGAAATTCTCTTAAGTATGGAAAAAGGTCTTTGCTGGGTTCAATATCTACAGAAATATAACTTTCAGAGCCATGAAATCTGGTGAAAACACATATGAAGTGTTTCCAGCAGATCAAATCAAAAAGCTCCAGAAAGGGTCAAATTTTTCAATTTTGGTCGTGGAAAATGAAAAAAGTACAAAATGAAAATGTGGCACTTTTTTACCTTGGATAGATGGTGGAAGTAAAATGTGTGATTAAAGTCAATTTTTGTCTTAATTCCAAAACCATTTTTCATAGAATTATATTACTGAGCAATTACTGTGCATCAATTGTAATGTTAGTGTTCAAAGCTAGTGCCAGTGCAGGAAGTAATGTGTCATCTACACGGCCCAGCTGTTAAGGAAATGAAGGTCCAGCTTGTCATTTATGAGGCATAAACACACACACTAATTTAGTACCACCCAGAAAAGGAAGACGGCTGATTTTTACACAGTTGAGATAAAGAATGTGTTGTTGACACAGCTGCCTTCCGACCTTGGAACAGAGATAATGTGTCTCAGTTATTACAGCAACAATTAAGGCACAGAGTCGGTGACTCGTGATGTAAACGCATGATAAGAAATGTGAAGTAGAAAAGTAGCAGCCATAAAAATGTCTAAAATTATATGAACATATTCGGTCATGTTTACCATTTCTAATAAATCAGAACCAAGCTGTGCTTACATGAGAAGCGCTGACATCTTCTTGTGCCAGCAACCTGAAGATGGACTGAAGGAAGGACTGACGCTGCGTCACTGTGATTTAAGCTTTACGCCCTTCAAATGAAGTTGAAATTCACCTCCTGAGTTGATCATTACAATTAAGTGGCTCCTTTCCATCACAGGGAACAACAACAACAACGGTGCAGGCATTCAGAGATTCTGTCACAGATGACAGATAAACATGGGAATGAGCACAGGTGATTTCTGCACACCTGGCTCCTTGGACTGAAAAGGCACAACTGCTGATTTTATGTGTATTGGAGGCGGCATGATGTCCTGACCATATGACAGTTAGCTTTACACATCTCTAATCGGGAATTTTAGCTTAAAAGCTCCATCTGTCCCTTCTTCTTCATCCTCACCTTTCTTCTGCCTGTTTGCCAAACACTTTAACTCCAATCAAATAATTAAACATGCACATTAGCATCATGTTTGATTATCTGAAACAAGTAAAACATTACAATTGACTGTCTCATCTTGTCAAAGCCATTTCTCTATTTCCCTTTCAACACGTTCACCTTGAACTAAGCATCAGTAAACAGAGAAGGCGTATTTGTAAGCAGTGCTGTGCCAAACAAATTCAAATTTTATATATATATTTTTAACTTCATTGTAAGCATTCCGTCTGTCTCTGTGTGTTTCTCCGAGGTAGTTCAGTTTCTGTTTAGTCAAAGTGTTTTCCAGCAAGCAGAGTTTCTCACAATGTTTGCCTTAGTGTCTCACTAAACACTATTTTTAAAAAGCAGAAGTAAAAGATGCTTTGATTTAAGAGGGAAAATATAGATGTTTATATATTTAGCAAGAAAACTAAGTTGGTGACCATCTTTGATCTGTGATAACAGCTGCTGTGGTTTCACGCCTTAGCTGTGCCTCTCATGAAACAAAATAAACCTCGTATTAGGACCTGTCAACTCCCTCAGCTCTGTTATGCCATGTACAACTATTTTTCTGTGGACTTAAAAAGCACAATTTGACAAGCTTAAATTATCCTGAAAAGAAAGCATGTGTATTCTGTCACCTGTCTTAACTCTGCTGTTACAGAAAGGAACTGTCAAACAGTCATCTCTTGAAATAGGATTCAGAGTTGCTCCAGCAGCTAAACACTGACAACAGTGACATCCTTGGATTGATCTAGCTCATGATGGCTGTCTTCGTAGCCCCTTGATACAGACAGCCTGTATTAGAACCCACTCTGTCACGGTGTTAGAGGCTGTTGCTTAGCAAAGTTCTCTCTGCCCTGGTGGAAGGGTTAAAAGAGAGACAGGCAAGGGTCATGAGAAAGTTAAAAGACACTGAGTGAAACAAGAGGGAGGCAAAACTGAGGATGGTGAGAGCCAAGAGGAAAGATGTGAGAGAGACAAACAGTGAGACACAATCAGACAGTCTGAGAAGAGAAAGACAATCAACAAGAGGCGAGAGATTGCGTTTGAGAGAGAACCAGTGGGATCAAGAAGACAGACAGAAGGGTGAAGAGTGAACATGTAAGAGAGGGAAAGAAAGGGAGATATCTATTCAGTTAAAACAGACTGCTGTTGTATTAATCGTCTTTCCCATCACGAAAGACTCTTTCCAGCAAAGTGAGGACACCGATGCTCTTGTGATACCCTTCCAACTCCTGTCACCACCATATATGCCCGTGAACCACAGGCCAGCGTAACACTGCACAGTTGTGACACTCACCAAAGGGATCCAAGGCCTTACAGTAACACCCAACTGGGGCAGAAGCCCTCTCTGTACTGAAACCCCTACATGCTCAGTGTATATGCGCATGCTTCCCATTTGCAGTTTACCTGGACAGCATGATTGATTAAGCTGGGGAGCAATTGGAGTCGGACAATTGAGCGTGAGAGCGAGAAGGGAGATCCATCATTGTGAAGGCTCATGCCTAATCTTGGCACTAGATAAATGGGCTCAGATGTGTGCACATACTGTGTGTCTGTGTCATGTGTTCGTGGGCATGTGTGTGTGTGTTCTGTGCATGCATATATGTGGCTACACAGTCTCTCCATTCCTCATAAAACACACACTCCTGCACACTCATTGCTAGGGGTGCTTTTCAAGATCAAGGAGGAGGCAGGAGGCTACTCTTTCTTTTCCTTCTTTGCCTTTGCAAGAGGAGGGAGGGAGGGGAGCCGGGGGAAGATGAAGGCAAAGGGGACAAGAGGAGGTGGCATAGTGTTTCCTCTCTGTGTGCATTATGAATGAGCCACGTCCGCAGTGTTCGATCAGCAGCTCTCTGATGGCTTGAAGGTGGCCCGCTGGGGTTACCTAAGACTCTGTATTTGTGTCTTTGTGAGCTTGAGTGTGTGCAGCAATGACTGTGACAGAGGAGTCACCAGGGTCACACATGCTCAAACATGCATAGATAACAACACAAGATGTTTTTATGCTCATTCACTATCTTTAAGTACAAATCAATAAGGATGTTACCGGTGACAAAATGAGGATTTGAAGTCCAATACAAAACAGTGGCAGTTCTCCACAAGGTGCTATTTGAGTCAATAAAGACATAATCCTCAGCAACAGCTCCAAATCCTTTTTGGATTGGCTTTTACTCACAAGCTACAATGTGGTCCATAATAACACACACCTACGGTATACACAATGTTCAAATACGCATTTTTCCATCTAATCATAAGAGCATCCTTTGGTAACTCTGACAACATGATGAGGGCCTCTCTAACTCCATGGCAACATGACAAACACAACTCCCCATTCATAGATAAGGATACGCCTGAAGAGTAAGTGAAATTTCTATATGCGTATGCACTATCAGCTGAGCTCAGTCACATTGCCACAGAATAAAACTGCATTTCACCCTTTATCACTGCTGACATTGGACTGCTGAACATTTACAAAGCTCCCTTACAGAAACCAACACATAGCTGTCTTGTTGCAACACATGCATCAATTCCAATCTTCTCAGTTAAACTTTCTCTTTTAGTTTTATAGTTAGGAAAAAAAAAGCTAAACAATGTCTAAACCACGATGAATGGAAAAATAAGTTTGACTTTCAGGATGTTTTTTTGTTTTTCAGGAAAAAAAAGGGTTTTAAATTAGTCGTCACATGTCTGTTAGTACGGTATATCAAATGTACTGTAATATAAGTAAGGATTAAACAATGAGGAGCCATACATTATACGGTTTGAATGCACGCAGCGGAGTCTAAAACACATTCAAACCATATAATGTA
>NW_007578698.1:93110-125009 GCF_000690725.1 Stegastes partitus
TCAAACACTCATATTAAACTACAGGTTAACAAAACATGTGTGTGTTAAACTCTATGACAGTTAAATTATTGTATGACAATAATCTAACAACTAGAGTTGCAATGACAAGTCAATTAATCAAGTAATTATTTAGGTCAAGGATTTAGATAATCAAGTCATCACTTCAGACAATTTTAAAACAAAAATTCTTAACATTTGATGCTTTCAGGCTCTCAAATGTTAGAAGGTGCTGCTTTTCTTCTGAGGTTAAACATTTCAATATTTCGGTTTGCTTGAACAACACATAGCAGATGATCAGCACTAGTAATCATGTATGCTACGTTATGTGGCCATGGTAAGTAGGATAACATCATCATGACAATGTCCTGATGTTACAGGTAACCAACAGACTTCCAGAAGGAAAAATCACTTACTTCATGTCATCTGTGCTATTTCTGAAATTCCATTTTACACACCTCACTGTGAGTTATTGCTCACCTGTCTGATATAAATCCATGTGGATCACAGAACTAGGTTTCCCCTGCGCCATGGCCTGCTGCCTTTGTGATACTCTTGAGTTGGCTTTGTCTTCCAACAAATACGTTCCTATATAGCTAACTGCATTCTCCATTACATTTTGAGGGAAAAGTATTGTCTGCCAAATTCATCCTGAATCAACACATATTTGCCATTAATTTTATTGTTTTACTGTCGCTCCTTGTCAGCCAACAGATTATATATCAGATGAGGCACATCAGATAGGAAGTGTTGGAAAGTGAGTGAAAACAAAAGTAAAGAAATGAAGTCTATAAATTAAGGGTTCCACATAGAACGTGAACCTCCCATCTCCTGGGTTAAAGCCCTGTTGCTGACTCATGCTTCCATCGTCCCTTCCTTAAACACACTCTGCAGCTCTTTCTTACTATGTCACCGATAAGAACATGTGTTTCTTTCACACCATAAACAAGAATGTAGTTGCATAGGAGTGAAATATGAGGGGTAAAAGGGTTGCATTGTTTGTGGATGTAGAGGGATTTTCTTTGCCAGGTTCATCCACACTTCACTGACATTCTGCTGCTTACAATAGTTTTACATTTTAGTTAATATGATCAGGTTTTTTATGGCTACAATAGCAGGGCACATTTAACCTACACCCCTGTCGATGCTTTACAGTTACCCGCTGGCACAAGAGCAATGCTGTTGATTCCAAAGCTTTTAACTGTGTGTTGTTACCATGGTAGACTCTAGCTGACACAGCCAGTGTGACAGCAATGACAACACCTCTGTAATTCTATATACAGGGTTGCAGTATTTTACAAGGCACTTTTGTATCGCAGGTCGGCAGTGTTTGTGTGTCTCTACATCTCCAGTATAAACAGTGGAAAGTGAAATGTACAGAGGGGAGGGCTGAGTTGGCAGACAACTGCTCACAAGCATCACTAGAGAGCGGACAGCTGGCGCCATCACTCTGCGTCTCTCTCTCTCTCTCTCTCTCTCTCTCTCATACATTCTTCCTCACTTTAAGATTACATGAGAAACACACTCTCACATCCTCTTACTTCGTTTTTCTCACCTCTCACCCAGTAGTTGTTCCTCACTTTTCAGAGTTGTGCTGTTTACCTGCTTCTTCATAGTCTTGCCCCCTTTTTTTTTTTTCCTCTCAGTTTGCTTCAAGCCCTTTTCTTCCCCCCCTTCTTTCCCTCCATCTGCTCTGGTGTCTGTCTACAGGTGGAAAATGTCCAGCAGATGCTCTGGCCATAGCCCAGGGAGTTGCTGACTTTATTACCATAGCAGCTCTTTATCGCCATGGAAGCCGTCTATCATGGCTGCAACTAGCGTCCTCTTACCTTGTCCTGATCCAGTTGGCATTTGTCTAGACATAAATGCACTCTTGTCACACGAGAAAATTCTCCAAGGGTCTCCCCCATTTACCCTCTTCAAAGTACACACTATGTCAACAGGATTTCAGGTCAGGTCAATTGAAAATGCTGCTACTTCGTGAAAACAGCTGTTCTGACATGAGAAAGAGCAGATGGTCATTCACATTGTTTTTTGAACTCATTCAGTCGTAATCTGCTACAGCTATAGACTAGTTTTCTTCAATTACAATCTGGAAACAGGCCAAATATACCATCCTGCATTTTCTGAACTTCTATGCTCATCAAAAATAACAATCTGGCACTAAGAAGTTGCAAAAGACACAAACTGCAACATGGGCGCAGGAACTGTTGGGTGCCAATTATTTTGTACGCACCACAAAAACAAATACTGAGGCTAAATAAGAAGCTTATTGTGGCAAAATCATACAAAACACATAAAAACTATACATTCAAATGCACACAAACGCATTCCACAGGACTTTTACAACCCCAATACAGACAACTGGCATGGCATATACTGTCCTGACTTCTTTTTCCTCAAAGAACCTGACTTCCATCTCAAAACGCAAAGTGATCATACACCGACTTACTACACTAGTACAATTCTATGTTTCTATGTTACATTTCTGTGACTCCATAAACTTAACCTCTTTGCACGCACACACACACACACGTATCTTCCCAAACATGCAAAGAAACTGTGCCATCTACACACCAGAGAATCGTCGCCCATATTCACCTAATGTCCACATGAACAGGCCAAAAGCAGGTGTGCATATCCTCGCCTACATCAGCACAACGAACAAGCTCTTTTTTTTTTTTTTCCTACCGTCTTTTTTGTAAAGGTCGATCTCCACTTTCCTCTCCTCTGACCCCAGCAGGGCCTGCGCCATCTGGGCGATCGCCAGTCGCTTGGTGTCAGGTCCATAGAGGAAGTTGCATGTGCATGGCTTCTGCATGATCTCAGCACGCGAGTAACCACACATGTGGCAGAAGCCGTCATTGCAGAAGATGATGGCGCAGTTCTCCACTCTTGCATTGGCGATGACAAACTTACGACCTGTGGGTGGAGTGAAGAAAGTTTCTTTTACATTACTTCAGTTTTCACAAACACAGCAACACACGAACAGAACAAATCAACAAATTATTGCGTGCAACAGTGAAAAGTTCAAATACAGAAGAGGAATGTGTAATTGGTGTTAACCCCTGTTTAAATGATACAATTGCATAAGGATTAGTCCTCTCAATTGTTTAACATCGTAAGTGGTAAAACAGCCATCCATCCATCCATCTATCCATCCATCCATCCAATATCTGCCCACTACTTAATCCTTACAAGGGTCACAGCTGACTTAAGGTGAAGGCAGGGGACACCCTGGACAGGTCACCAGTCTATCACAGGGCTACACTTAGAGACAACCAAGCACACTCACATTCACACCTACGGACAATTTAGAATCACTAATTAGCCTCAACATGTTTTTGGACTGTGGAAGGAAGCTGGAGAACCCGGAGAGAACCCACGCTGCATGGGGAGAACATGCAAACTCCACGCAGAAAGATCCCAGGTGTCCTCACAGTGATGTGAACAGGTGACCTTCTAGCTTGGTAAAACATTATTATTATTATTAGTATTATTATTATTATTCTCTAAAGCTGATTTTGCAAGAGGCTGATGCTATGACACCAAGAGAACATTTCATCATCCGTGACGAAGAATATTTTACTGAAACAATCAAATTTGGACTCTGCTCCACAATCCTCTGTGCAGTTACATCACATACATCTTGCGTGAATATAAACAAGCTGGAACCACCGAGAGTGCACGGACCGATGACTGCTCATTTCGCAGTGCAGACGGTGACAGCCAAAGTTTAAGGTGCGTTATTATGACAAAGTAGTTTAATAATTGCATGCAGACTTCATGAAACAGTTCACACTTTGCGAGCACAGCTGCAATAATTACTTAAAGTAAAAAAATGTATGTAGCTTGGAACGCAGCTCACTTGTTTGCCAACTGCTAAAACAACTCAAAAAAGAGGAAACAAACTAAATTTTAGCCATCTACAAGCGCAAAAATGAAGGAAGTTGTCAGGAATTGCTTTCACCTGGACAAGTTGTCATTATTTTTTCACTTCAGCTGCTATTCCACATATTTTATGCTGTCTGGAGGCGAAGGCAACCAAAGACACAGAAACAGCTGATCAGTCACGTGAGTAAAATGTTTGCTGCTGATGTCATACGTCAATATGCACATTCATACACATTATGGAAACACGGCTACTGATAGTGTGAAGACTTAGCATCTCTATATTCTAAACTACAATCAAGACAGAAGCCAAAGAAGGCAAAACTAGTCGATGTAAACCTTGTATGAAAGTAAATTTCAACCGAACTTGTGAAAAAAAAAAAAAAATGTTTTTAAGTATTTGGACTACAGTTAGGAGAAAAATACTTCAAGAAGAAAAGTCTTGTACTGAAATTAGAGTTGAAATCTTACTAGCATGAAGTGGTGATTTAAAAATAAATAAATAAATAAAAAATTATAAAGACTTGATAGGCAGACGAAGCTCAACAGCTGCAGGATTCCAATTAGCTTTAGCAAGTCCAGCGTCTGCATGTTGGCTTATTGTGTGACTTGCTGGTATTTCTTAATGGAACGGAGCCATTACCTACTTTTATATTAACTTCGCTGTTATTGTTCTTATCCTGTAAAGCGTCTTTGAGTTTCTGAAAATACAAACAAAATGTATTATTGTTATTTACTATAATTAAATATTAAAGATACTAGTACCGCCTGAAGCCGAGAGCGGTCATGGCCGCACATTTTTTAAACGCCGTTTTCTCGATAACGAGATAATGATCCCGTTGACAGTTTGGGCTGTCACTTCAGCTTTCATCACAAGTTGTCAGACTTCCTGGTGTGACGTATCTTATACAGACAGCTGACCGGGAACTCCGACATGACGTGTCATGAGAACAGCTGACCGACTTACAATGAAGCGCTCGTGCCCGGTCACGAGAAAACGAGTTTTGTTATCTCGAGATAACGAGAAAATTAACTCGTTATCTCGAGAAAACGGCGAAGAAAGAACAGTAGCGGAAAACGACCGCTCTCGGCTTCCGTACCACCTGTGCTTTTTCGACAAAAAAAATGTCTGAATAAAACGTCGTTTCAAGAGGCTTTTTTAAAAACTATTATTTTATGAATAAATTACAAATATTACTTGCGCAATTAGCTGATATAGCACCAGCGTTACAGCAGTTTAAGCTAGCAGCGCTGTCCAACCCGATAATCTATTTAAACGGGCTGTAAAGTTATTTATTATCAGTTATTGTGTCAAATTAAACACTGACTAACCTTTTTTGGACGTTTATAGCCTGGTGCTAAACAATAAAGTCAACCATATTTGCCTTCTAGAAAACACATTCACCTGTTTGAAGTCATCCATTAAGCCATGTTCCGCTTATGTGTCAGCTTCAAAATAAGAGGCGCACTTTCAAAATAAAATAGAAGTAACACAACAAGCCCTTACAACATAACCAGTAGAAAAGACAGAAGAAAAAAAAACACTACTCCCATGAGAACGCAACACCAAAAAACAGGTCACTTACAACTATAGTTATTGTCTTATTAAAAAGTGATTTTTTTACTACTAAGGTCTATTATTGCTAGGCCCGTATAATACTATGACATTGTTTCTTTTTATCAGAAATTCACCTTAATACCAACTGCATAAGTTTGTAATTTTAGTATTACGTTTAAAAAGCTGCTGCAACCTCAGTAACTCCATGTCAAAGCTCTGATGTGTGTCTCTTCCTCAACCAGTCAAATTAGTAATAGCCTTTTAGCTCTATTGCCTCTGGTCAATGTCAAAGGAAGATGTGAATTCACTCAGGGAGCTGCTCTTGTGCCTCAACACACAAACATGTATGTATCCCCTTTCCCAGTAATAGTTCACACACACTACATACATTGTGAATAAACAAAAAGTCTGTAGTTTGCGTGGAGTGAATCTGATGTGTATCTTCAGGGAACACATGCAAGCAACATAAATGCGAGCAGAGAGTCTGTGTGGAGTGTGTTTGTGCCGCGTCAGGTTGTCTGTCAGGGTGATAGATGGCCCCCACTAAAGAGCGCTAAGCTTCTGAAGAGCCTCGATGTTCCTCGTTGCTTTCACTTTGCACCGGGCCCCACAGCGAGGAATACAGCACTCATAAATAGTCATGTGGATGGTTGGAGGGAAGAAGGAAAGGCTGGGGACAGAAAAGGCTTGGTGAGGCAAGAGACAGCAGGAGGGCTGGATGAGGATGAATAAATGGATGAAAATGGGATGGTTTAAAAAATTACTTTGGGCAGGAAGAGTGACAGAAAAACTGGAGATATACTGAGGAAAAGGATGAGACGTGGGGAAAGAATTTCAACAGAACTAAGATAATGACTGGAGACCGATTTGGAGAAAAAGATAAGAGACAGTGGGAACAGAGGAAACGTGATCATGTCCGTTATCAGGCTGCAATTATTGCTTAGTCAGTTGACGCTCACTTCTCTTCTCAGGACCCCTAATTTTTGCATGTACTTCCTGCTTCAGGGGAATACCACTTGTTGCTGTTTACAGTGAAAAATGTCTTCTTGGACTGAGGACAGTTCAGAAACTGTTCCTCGTAAAACAAAATGAAGAAAAAAAAAGCACATATCCTGCTGTTCATCCCAATAAAACGTTAAACTACAGAGCGCAGAGCCAAACAAAATGTCTCCATTCACATCATTTTTGTTTTATTGGGCCGCTATGTCTAACATATGAACATTTTCATTGTTCAAATAAAACACAGCTCAGTTGTATTTACACTCTAAAAGGTAAGATTACTTAAAATGCATTTCTCGGCTTTATTTAGATCTCTTTTTCTCCAGTTGAGTGAACTCCTGCAATTTGAGCAAGTACATAATTTGTATGAGTGAGCTATAAAACTATATGCAATACAGAAGATGTTTCCAGAAACTGAACTGGGCTAAACTTTTTTTCTGAGTTTCTAGTTAAGTTGTTCAACTTGTCACCAATGATTTAATCACAGCTTCATTTGATCAGGCCACTATTTCATCCATCACATTCCATCCCAGACTTCACACAGGCTCCAGTTGGGTACTGACTGCTAGACTATACCTGAAGACAGTCAGCAGCTGGATCCAGATGTCCTGCACGTCGAACCATCTCGGTGTTGGTATCATACTGAAAGGTAGCACTGTCATGGGCGACGCTGAAAACCAGCAAGGTGTTTGCTTTATGCTTGAACTCATATATGCTCTTTATCTCAGTTTTGTGATTGTGTGATTTCATTTGTTTCCACCAACACTGGCCTTGTCTTACAGAATGTTATATTGTTAAACAGGCAACTTCCCATCATTATCCTCTTCGTGTTTACATGTGGTATTAACATTGAGAAAGGCCAGACTGATTTCCCTTTTCCTCAGAGCCTTAAGGTTAACACTACCTAGGTAATAAGAGAGAAGACAGAAGATCCTGATTTATTTTCTGGCTTCTTATGGTGATGTTAGAAACGTAACAGCCTGGATAGTGTCCAAAGCAAGAAACAACCATAAGAGTCCCCGATTCAAATTCAGATGTCAGTGCTGTTATCAAAGAGGAGTGTTACACCCAGCTGTATTAACAAGAAAGCGCGTTGTTACTGATCTAGTTTCTCACACTCTCCTTCTTTACCTTCCTTGCCTCCTTCAAAAAGCAAGAACTGTTGCAGAGTTTCCACAGTTCCTCTAGTTGTTCTTTTGTGCTGTAAATCAAATCTTTATTTCCTGGGTGATTTCCAACCCATTGGCTGACAGATCTGCAGAGTGAAAGCGAGGCCTATAGGGAGCCAATCTAAATGCAGATGGAGTCATTATTCTATAGCCATTAAACTGTGCAATCAACATTTACTTCAGAATAACAAGTTAAAGCAAAAAACAATTCAACCATTTACCACTTTAAAATAAAAAATAACCCTGTGGACTAATCAGTCTTTACAGGGCTTACTTTTATTTAACAAAAGCAGTTTTCTAAATTCCTGAACAACAATTATTGAGGTGAGACAAGCTTGTGTTACTCAAGTTGTAAAAAACTGAGGAAGGACAACTCAGTTTCCCTTTGCCTTTTTAAATAAAAATAACTTTGTAAAATTGGGTAAACTTGACTACATTTTAGTAATGTTAAGCAGTCAACCCAACTGTTCTGTTTCACTTTCACCAGATTTGACAATATAATCAGTCATCGTGATCCTTGCCTATGTTAGATAACTTCTACAGCCGGATCATTATCAGCTCTCTGCACATATGTGATCATCAACAGTAAACTGAATATAAAATCGGTATCATGTTGTTTTTTTTCATATCAGAGTGTCCGAGGATCAATTTTGGATCACCAAAATATTTGCAAAAGACTGCTTTTAATGCTTGGCTCTACACAATACCACCAACGCTGGCTATAGGCCTTTATATTGAGATGTTTTTCTTTTAAATTATCACACAGTTGGCATGACCAATCACATGTCATCACATATTATTTTAAGAGTCTAAGTGTACTATGCAGCAGTGAACATGGTGGAACAGCACTGCTCAGACTGCGAGTGCAAGTTTCAAGCAGAAGCGTTTAATATGGCAGCACATGTGAGTGAGATATTGCTCACTACATATTTCATAATGTTTCCATATCCCAAAGCAGTACTCAGATGACCTCCAAGTCAACAGCGCTATTTCAAAATGGATCCTAAGGTTGCCAATGTCGAAATTTAAGGAGATCCAGGATTTCTGTTCAAAGTTGCATTTAGTCTTTCTCTGACTGCTCAAGTTCTTAACAAACATTTGCTCAGAGAGTCTCCGAACACATTTGAAAACCACTAACAAGGCAACATTTCAAGCAAGGCCTTTCCATTATAATGAGAACAAATAATTTAGGACACTGAAAAGAATTTTTTAGATTGAAAATTGCATATGGGAGTTCTTCATCAGACGAGTTGTTTGTGACAGTCCTGAACTAAAGAGTTGTGAAGATTAGGGTTTTTTTCTTAGCAATATAAATAACTTTAATTGAGTGCCAAGATTGTTACAATGAAAAAGTTGAGCAGAACCTAATTTATAAAAGAAGCCTGCAGTTTGGTCATGTTCATGTTGGGAGATCCTCACAGAGACTATCCTGTGATAAATCTTTGTCAAGGTATTCATGCTGTGAAAAGGAAGAGCGCTTTCTTGCTGCAGTGAGATTGTATTCCTGTAATTGCTTTTTGCTCAGACTTCAGATCAAAATGTATTAAAAACACAGGCCCAAGTTGTGGAAAATGGACTTTAAAATAGTTGTGAAAGGTAAAGGATGTTGTGATTACACTATCTTTGTTCCTGGTATCTCAAAAAGGGAAGAACCGGATGATAGCAGAATTACTCAAACAGCCCAATGGCAATGAAAATGCCAACACCTTTAAGCAGATTTACAAAATGCTATTGATCTTAGTTGATTCAAACAAAGATTCTGTTTACTTTCAGTAGATAAAAAGCATTGCACAAGAAAAAAAAAAATCAATAAATGTGCAATAACTCAAGGTAAGAAGTTTCTTAATAAGTCCCACATCGGAATTAAATCATGCCTCAGTCATGTGCTTTGGAAGGCCAGTGGTGACAAGGCTTTTATTCCAAAACAGAGATGGAGCTTCCTTCAAACAGAGCAAAAAGTTCATCAGTGTAATCAAGAGGTTACTGGGACTGAAATCCTGCTGATGATGGCAGTTGGCCACCGCTACACTACAGAGCAGCTGTATGTGAAGTCACACCCTTATCCACTCAATCAAGATGTGCCTTATTGCCTCTTGGGGAGATTTATCTTGGGCTCACACAGCCTTAAATGCCAGACATACATAGCAGCATCCTGACAGCCACTTATGGACTAAAGTGGCAAAGTTTAAAAAGTGAAGAGTGTTTATACAGCCATTGAATTTAAAAAAAAAAAGAAAAAGAAAAAAAAAATTGAACACAAAGCGCTACTCCCAGTATTTACAGACTCCTTTCATGGGTATAGCATTTTTAATAAATGTTATTTACAGCAAAAGAGTCATAAGCACTATTTGGAGATAATGTATAAAGAAAATAAATGTACAAATTCAGCACAGAAAAAACGGACGACACATGTCACATCTTTAATGTGCGCAATAAGTAGCGGGATAATTTCCAGCGAGGTGTCCTTTATCAGGTACTAATGGGCGATGTGGAGGTCTCTGCCAAGTTGCCCACTTTGGACACAAACTGAGGCAGCACATCATTAATTTAGAATGGCAAACAGTCCGTTACACCAGAACTACTGGGTAGCTGTCCTTTATGAACAACTCGTCGACCCCCTTCACCAACCAGAACTGAGTGTTCAACCAGATACGACATAACAAACAATGCAGCTTTGCCATGCTCGTCTAGAGGCTGGGCACTGACTATAGACCACAGCATCCCACGTTCTAATCCTCATTGCATGCCATGGCCTGAGTCTCTCCTATCATTTCATACCAGTTAAAGGTAAATCATCAAAGGCTAGTGGGAAGTCATAAATTGAAAGTTCAAGTTTGGCCCAACTATGCTCATTCATGCCCATTTCAGTGAACGAGGAAACTACACTTATTAGCCACAACCATAAAATCAGCTGCCTAATACTGTATAGACTGCCGTCTTGCTGTCAAGAGCTCTGCCCATTAAGGCCTTCACAGAATCTAAAGGTGTCCTGTGTTGTTGGATGTCACGATGTTAACAGCAAATCCTTTAAGCCCTGGAAGTTGGGAGGTGGAGCCTCCAAATTCAACTTTTTTTTTTTTTTGCACATCTATGATACTCAATCGGATTGAGATCGAAGGAATTTGGGGTGAATTCAAAGCCTTAAACTCTTTGTCTGAACAATGGTTGCCCTTCCTGCTCAAAAAGGCCAGGGCCATTTTTTAATCGTGCTACCATTAAGTATCGTACATGCTCTGCAGCAATGTTTAGATAGGTGTCAAAGTAACATTCACATTAATGCCGGTGTCCATAGACTTCC
Source organism: Stegastes partitus (assembly GCF_000690725.1). Lineage (NCBI taxonomy): Eukaryota > Metazoa > Chordata > Actinopteri > Pomacentridae > Stegastes > Stegastes partitus. The sequence continues at coordinate 104,023 of NW_007578698.1, forward strand.
CAGCAGAACATTGCTCAGAGCATCACACTGCCTCCGCTGGTTTGCCTTCTTCCCACAGAGCATCTGGCTGCTATCTCTTCCCCAAGTAAACAACACAAGCACATTCAGCTGTCCACATGATGTAAAAGAGAACTGATTCGTCAGACCAGGCCACTGTCCTCCGTTGCTCCATGATACAGTTCTGATGCTTATGTACTCATTAAAGGTGCAATCTGCAGTAAACGGGCAGTCTTACTTGTCTGCAACTACACAGCCCCATGAACAACAAGGTGCAACGCTCTGTGTGTCTGACATCTTTCTATGATAACAGCATTCGGGTTTTCAGAAGCTCTCCCATGGGATCAGACCCCTTGAGTCAGGCCTCACTCCCCACACACCAGTTAGTTTGAGGTGTTTATGAACTCGCTGTTGTTCACCAGTCGTCCTTCCTTTGACCACATTTTATAGGTACTAACGAGTGCAACTGCTGTTGTGGAGATGCTTTGATCTGTCATCAAGCCGTCACAATCTGGCCTTTTAGATGCTTATGCTTCTCATTTTTCCTGCTTCTAACACATAAACTTCAAGAACTGTCTGTTCACTTGCTGCCTAATGTATCCTCCCCACTGACAGGTGCCACTCTAATGAGCAAATCTGTGTTAGTCACTTCACCTGTCAGCGGTTTTAATGATTGGTATATGTCTACTGACTAAGCTTTAAATCATCAAATACTTCAGCCTGTTTCATCTCCCTTTGCTGTCCTTTAATCCTCCAGCTGTGTCTTAATGAGTCAGGCAAGTTTAACACTACAAAGGTTGCTCACTGTACACCTAAATAGTACTCACTGTCTGGGTCTTTCTCTACTCGCTGCCAACATTTTGGAGGAAGCTAATGTGTCATACGCTGTCCCTATGATCGATGAATGAATGAAATTAAAAGTCTGCTCACTGAGGCAATATTTCTTGCTAAGTGTTCTTCATTAAACTTGATTATGAAAAGGTCCCAACATAGGAGTTATCCTTTAACAAGGAAGGGGGCAGACTGTCATTATTCCCTGTGACTTACGTCTAAGAAGAAGTTCACAGACGTGATGTGTAGCAATTCCCCCCCGAATCAGTGATTTATAAGTCGTTTTATAGCCACTGGCACGACACTTGTCTGCCACATCCAGACACTTCTGAACACTTCGTTTCTTTTCAAAATCAACTTTTGGCCAATAGTTAAATCTCTTGAATCTGACTCTTGGCCATTGTGCAGCACAAAGTTGTGGAGGAATGGTTCTGCCAGTGCAGTTATTATATTCGAAAGAGTGTGTAGATTGCAACTAAAAGATTTATGGACGTTGGAAAGATTTGTTCTTTTATCAGTGGTCGGGCTGTAACTTGGATTTGTAGGATATTACTGTCCTGATTGAGTGTACTGTTTTGTGCGTGTCTCTGTGGGTGTTGTGTTTGTTTTCTCAGCAGCATAAGACATTTCTAAAATAACAGCTGATGATGGATCAAACGCAAACTTGGAGGGGAGAGAATAAGGAGGGAGTGGAAAAGGAGAGACGGCAGCAAGACACAACACAACATGACCCTGTGTTAAAAATACAGAGACACAGCCTGCACTGCATTGGCTCATAAATAAAAGGCTTCTAATCAGAGGCCAGTCAAGCAGAAGAGACAAAATAAACTCATCCAGCATTCTGGAGAGAATCAGGACTTACAAACTGGGCTTCTCTGTAATTCCATTTCAGTACCGCATCATGTATACGCCATAGAATTGTGGCCAAATAGGTATGTAGATGCAGAATACGCAATATAAATATGCTTAGAATATTTTTCTAACATGATTATTTTAAGTTTTGTTTGCTTTTATCTCAAAACTATCTAAAGAAGCATTCATCATCAGGGTGGATGGATGGGTCACTAAGCACGTTTCAAACATTTATATTTTCCAGCTTTGAACCAAGAAAAACCTCAGAACATCCACATGTATTAATGGAAAGTCACAGTGTATTGCATCTTGATTTTATTTTTATCCATCTTAGAGTGGCTTGTGTCTCTTATGATAACATTGTACTCACTTAACTAATATCTAAGATTTCAGAAGGCAATCGCATTAGCAGGTAAAATATTAGCCAAACCATTCATTGTAAACAGTTTATGCACGATATATTTTTTCCCACTAACTCCTTCCCTGAATAGTGGGACTGGGGTTGGCTGGCCTACTTTCTCTTTGCCAGCAATCATCAGACACACCTGCGGTTTAACATCCAATCGACCATCTGCAGAATATAAACTCCGTTTCAGTTCTCCACTCCTGATTGTTCTGCCTGCTTATGCAGTAGCAGCCCGGCTCAAGGTTTGCGCTTCTCTCTCTGCTCATCTCTCTCCGCTCATTTGCTTAGTTTATTCCTGCTATCTCCTGTGCCTCTAACATCAGCCGTCCTGACCCCATCTGAATCCACACAGCTCCTCCCTTCTGCCAGCCTGTCTTAGCCACTCAACTGGCCGACTTACCGAAAGTTCACGTGGATTGTGCACGACACGCCGGCTTATTCTCTCTCGCCAAGCCTCCCTCACCTTCTTCACAGACTTTAACCTTTTAAAAGCCGTTCTCTGTGTTTTGCACTTAGGTCCTGGTCAAATTTCCTGCTTTCATGACATCAGTGATTTTATAATTACATTCACAGTTATGCTGCCCAAGGGTTCAGAAATGTACCCAGCCTTCAATAAAGTAATCGAAGTAAAAACTTACCTTCCAAAACCTTGACAGACCTCGACATTGCATCGATCAAACCAACTGTTTTACCTTTAACCGCAATTATGCTCTCAGCGCACTTCACAGAACCCAAATTCTTGACAGCAAATTCAGAACTTTCCCATTTCTTACTTTCCCTCCCCCAAAACGGCCATCAATCAAAGTCGTGCTGCAAGAATCAAATCTGACTTTGCTCATTTTTCCAGCATAAAGTGAACATCAGTCAAGGCAGGGCTCCTGAATGAAAACGTCGGTGCCCATTTCTCCCTGCGTTAAGCACACCATTATCACGCTACCCCCCACCACCACCGCTACCCGTTCCTTCATAAAAAAAACAGACACGTCATTTATCAAAGCTGCATGTCCTATATTCAACAGGCTGATCTCACAGGAGACATAAACCAGTAGAGGAGCCTGTTCAGATATTCATGGAAGCGGTGGAGATGGGCTGGGTGGATGCGCTCGATAGCCTGCCTCCATGAATTAGTGGCAGCAGTAGCCCTCAGAGGCTCATAAAGCTTGATGGGTTTGTCTGGCTGCAATGAGCACTAGGTAATACAAAGGCAGCGATGTGTGCGTATATGTGTGTAGATTGTACATTTCATTTCCCAGCCTCTGAGTAAGTGGTTTTCAGTCACTGATAATGGCCAGAAAAAACTAAGAAGATGTTTTTTTCCCCAAGCTGTTTAAGCCCTTGAAAGAGCCTTTAGAGTGCTTGAGAATTTAAAAGATGAGGCAGAAATGAATAAATGTAGTTATATTTCAGATGCACACGCATAAAGAGGAGCTATAACATGCTCGTGATGCAGACGTACTGTACATGCTGCATGACAACATTATAACTCAACCAAAGAAAGCCACAGGGTGAGAGAAGGCTGTGGGGGATGAAAGAGAAGCACAAAGAAGAGGGGGAAACAAGCTTTACAAAGCAAGTTACAAGCCTTAACATCTATAGACTTAACATAGTGGAAGAGTGTTAGCGGTATTAAAGGAATGAAAGGGGCAGGAACAGCAGATAGAGTATGAAAGGCAGCTGGCTCAGGGTTTGTACTGCTCAGCGTTCAAGACCACAGCTGGACATGAAGGAAAGCTGGCATTATTCTACCAGGGAGGGGGTCAGGTACTGTATTATTACACCGCAGGCATTCGGGGAAAATGCAGGAGGTGGCAGTATTTGGAACCAGCAGGCAATGTGTTCAAATTAAACAAGTGTAATGGGAGGGCAGCTATGCACAGCAAGGGAAGTTTATTTCCATTTTGCTTGGTGCACACTTCTCTCAAAGGTGCTTTACAGTGTCAGTTCATGGGCAGAGATGTTTAGCTTTGTTTGACTTGCACTGACCTTTTTCAGGAACCTGCTGGTCTCTACCCTGTTATCTACAGCTGTGACGAGCAGGAGGGCAGTCTGAATAGAAGCAACTGTGTTTAGAAATCTGCCAGTGTATGCAGAGCCAGTATGCTGGATGGACATAGGACACCAAGTAACAAATATTTATCAGTCAGTACAGGAAAAATTATATAACTGGAACATTATGGCGTAATATTTTAAAATCATGTTCTTTATTGCAAAATATCATAATACACTGTTGTTTTGTTTTCAGACATATTCCTTTATTCTTAATATTCCATATTCTTTTTATTTCTATTTTTACACATCAGTAATCACTTCTGAGCAGGTGCAATGATTACATACTGAGTCCTATAATGTGATGAATTCTGACTTCAGGATCTGACTGAAGAGTGGGACGTCCTGCCCACTGACACCATCAACAAGCCTGTGGACAGTAGTGGCCCGATGTCTTACTGCATTGATCCATGTCAGGGGTGGCCATCGTCAAAATCAGTGACTGGGTGGCATTTGAAAGAGTAATATTGGACAGTCCTATGCATGAAATCCCCTCAAATAAGTGTTTCCTATTAAAGTGACCGAGGTTGAAAAATTTAAACAAAACTTAATCCTATTGTTTAATTCCTCCAATTTAGTTTAAGCCTGAATACACAGTTTGCAAAAGTTAATTGTGATGTAATTTTTACTGTGGTATGTATTGTATGTATATGTGAAATCAATAAAGGTTTGAGAAGATATACACTTTATCTACCAAGAACAAATCGCATGATCACAATCATTTCATGAGACAAGATAAAAAACAAATATTTTACTCCAACTTTACTATATATCGACCATACTTCTTTTAATTTAATACGGTCACATTTGTCATCTCAAAAAAATAACAAAAACACATTTGCTAGTTCTTTCATATTAGATGTGTTGGGTTGTGGTCTGAAACCCTGTCAAGACTATCAACTTACATCGCTTTTAGTCAATAATGTACGTTGTTCATATCAATTTATCAATTTTCATTTCAAGTTCATAAGATACTGTGCCATTGGTAATAGCTAGGATTTGCAACATAACAAAACAACCCTGTCTCCCAAAAAATGCATTCCTATACAACTAAACTGTATTCTGATTGTGCTTTAGGAAAAATATGTTTTTGAGAAAAATATATTTTCTCCCCAAAGACTGTCACTTTGTTGGAAAAGTTTCCATAAAGCCTGAATCGGAAACTAAGAGGGGAACATGGTGGCATAAGGCCAGAGTTTTATCATCCGCAAGTATACAAGGGTTCGCAAGAGTCATGTGGGCCTCTTTGCACACACACTATAAAAGTATAGCATCAACTACGCATTTGAGGTTGGTCTGTGTCCTCCCCACTGGAAGAAGATCAAGGCTTTCATCAGCAACAAGACTTTCACCCAGGAGATTGGGGTTTGCATCACATTTTATACATACAAATTAGGTTGTAGCTATGGATTCCACGCATGTATCTCACTGCTGAGCGTGCGCACGACTGCACCTGAAGCACAGTCAGTGCGCACTTAGATTTTGTGCTCCATGTGTTTGCGTTGGAGTTCGAAATGTATGTCACGAGATCCACAGTGTACTCAGCTGCAAACAGTTCAACACTCGTATTAGACTTAAATTTCATTTTTTTCTCATTGCTTACTTTCACTTTTCACTTGCTGTTTGGTGAAGTTTAAGCACCAAAACTACAAGATCTAAAAAAAAATAGAGAGCGCCCTCCATAATTATTGGTTAAGATGTGTTCTTTAGCTTCTTGTAAATTCAGTTTTTTTTCTAAATAATATAGGACCACAATGAACAAAAAGAGGAAAATTCAACCTTTAATTCAAGTGCATTTATTCAGTGTGAAAAAAATCCCACATTAAAAAATAATTCTTTTACATCAAATCATGTGTGCCACAATTATTAGCACCCTTGATGTTAATACTTTGTACAACCCCCTTTTGCCAACAATTCTTTTGAGTTGAGTTGAAGGTTACATTTTTCTACAATTTTCAGTGTGAGAGTTTGCTTCTGCAATAAAAACTGAATGTATTTTAAGGCTTTTAACACATCTCAACCAAGCAATACTTATGGAGGGCGCTGTGTATCACCCTTTAGTTAACACTAGCACAATGATAACTAAATGCTATATGTTTGGTTGAGCTAAGTTACAAACAATGATTTGGCTTGTTTAGGAAGATATTCTTGTTTACTTTAAAATACAACACTTTCACAGCATGTTTGAAACTTCTCCATTCTCTAGGTTACCATGGTGATGACTCCCACCCCATCTATTGTATGATTGGTTGGTGGAAATGGAGCGTAAAGACATAAATATGACACGACAAAGATAGGTTGTTTTAAAAAATAAGAGAAAAAAAATACAATTTCCTTATAATACTATGGACAATGCAGCTTAGTTGTAATAGAAACATAATTTTTCTGAGACAGGGCTGAACAAATATATCACCTCCACTCCAAAATGTCCATTGGTGATATTTTAGGTAATCAAAAACTCCCCAGCTGTCTCTGACCACTCCTTCCTTTTCCCCCCGCAATTTCCCTCTAATGAGCTTTTGAAGCCAGAGAGGAGGGAGCTGATGGAGGGGCTGATTAAAGACAAGCTGCTGCTGCTGTTCAGGAGGAAAACACCATTTCATATTCCCACTGACGCACTCACGCGCACACAGATTTTTAAGACATGCACACACCCGAATGCACGCACACGTATAAGATCTTAGATGCACATACAGACCCACCAACGCAGACTGAATAATTCACTAGGACCAGACCTTGGGGGCTTTGGAGTCTGCCAGTATGTGTGTGTGTGTGCATACTGTGTGTTTGTATCTGAGAGTGTGTGTATGTGCTTGGAATCTCCCTGAGTACGCTGCGTAGGCGGATAAGGAGGGAAGCCCATGTGTGAGAAGCACAAGTCAACACATCAGCTCTGTGTCTGCAAGCTACAAAGCCACAGAGATAGAGGGAGTGAACGAGATGAGGGACAAAGGACATGAATGGAGAAAGAAACAGGATGAAACAGAATGAACATATGACAGAGGAAGAAGAAGAAAGAAGTCGATGTATGTGAGAGCTCGGTTTACTTGCGTAGACAAAGCTAATTCAGTGGCAGGCTGAAAACACTTTTTTTTTTTTTCTTTGGTGGTTTCTACCCGTCTCTAACTGTGCAATTGCCATGGAAACTGAAGATTTGACACATGCTAAAATCTCAAACACAGTGTGCTGACACTCTCTGGCAATAAACTCAGACTAAATGTACTGTAGGACCCTTCAGAAGCAAGAGGGACTCCAGTGTCAGCTGCTGGATTGTAAGTTGAACAGTGTTTGCATTGATTGAATGAACACTGAAAGTTTACAGCAGCTCAGGTGCTTTGAAAGACCCCCTCCAGTGAAAATCAACTATCCATCCATCCATTATCTATACACCGCTTAATCCTCACTAGGGTTGCGGGGGGGCTGGAGTCTATCCCAGCTGACTTAGGGCGAAGACAGGGGACACCCTGGACAGATCGCCAGTCTATCACAGGGCTACACTTAGAGACAGGCAACCAAGCACACTCACATTCACACGGACAATTTAGAATCACCAATTAACCTCAACATGTTTTTGGACTGTGTGGGAGGAAGCCGGAGAACCTGGAGAGAACCCACGCTGCACGGGGAGAACATGCAAACTCCACGCAGAAAGATTCCAGTGCCCCCACCAGGATGCGAACCGGCGACCTTCTTGCTGCGAGGCAACAGTGCTACCAACTGCGCCACCCTGTAGCCCGAAAATCAACTATTTTTACCTTATTAATATTTCCATATTTTTAAATGATTGAAGACACATCATCAGAGAAATTGGCAATCAACACCATGGCTGAGCCTTACATCTGACAGTCTAAAAACAGAGATTCAGACTTTAAGGGTTTCATATGTAACAAACCCGGGGAACCAATCTTGTCAGCTTGCAGGACGGTTCTCTCTGTATCATTATTCTTCTTTAGAATGGGTTTCCAATTTTAACGTACATTACAACTTGCCATCGTGAAGCAGTTTGCTCCAGCTGGCTTGAGTGGGGATGGTTGGGTGGAGAGAGAGACAGGGATTGTGTAGATGATCACATTCTAGAAGAAGCAATGGCCAAGAGTTACATCGAAGTCACTTTAGGACAGAAAAGGAGTATTTTCATGGAAAGACTTTTAAGTATGTATGTTTGATACACAGAGGGTTTAAAAAGGCAACCACAGACAGACATTTAAACCAAAAGAAGAAACCTCTGCAGATTTAGTTGGAGTTTTAATCTTTAGAAGATCTATGTTTTATTGAGCTGTAAATCAACCCTTTTTTTTTTTCTTTTTTTTTTTTAAATTTGCACCTATAAGATACAATTGCTGTCAAGCATCACAAAGTTAACTCAGGTGTCATAGAACTAAGTAAGGAAATCACAGGTGGATGATGGGAGGAAATTATAACTGATCAGAACTGACTCTTGTCGCTGTCTTTAAAATGAATCAGCAGAAATCTAACAGGTTTGTTTGCTGTAATCATTCCTCTTGTTTATATTTGCTATTAAAAGATCTCTTCTTATCGTGTTTGCGTTGCCCCCGGTGACGCACCATAAAATACACACTCCTCATTCTATTTACAAATCGATTTCTAAATTCATCTAAAGTTTATGTTAAGCTTCAGTAGTTTAGAAAAATTAAGTGACTCTGTTACAGTTACTTTGTTTGTTTGGTTTGTTTTGTTTTTTAACCACAAACCTGCCTTCCTTTGTCATTATCCCTTCACCACAGCTCAGTGTGGAAACACTCTCCAGAGAAACACCAGGGAGTTTTGTATTAAAATGACAACAGCTGTGAAAAAAAGCCTCTCAGGATTGTATTACTCCGACTGCTGAGGTCTTGTATTAGCTTTAGATAAAACAGTGAGGACTGTGCATTTTGTCTCTTACATTGGAAACATCTCCAAATGGCCATTATGAATCAGAGGAATGGTTCCAGCAAACAAAGTTTTACTGCATAATGTTTTCTAAAGTGGACCATGTTTCACCGTGCACTCCACTGTGCTGGCATCGCTGGTCTGAACGATAGTTCCAGAGAAATGATGACCAGGAGCAACACGGCCCATTGAGTCATACTGTATGAATTGTAAGGTGTTTCCACCTAAGGACGAGTATTTGTTAGCAGCTGTTAGAGATTTAAAAAAACAAACGAAACAAAACAAAAGAAGAAGCTCCACTCAGAGAAAACGATGAGTCATGATTTTAAAGTATAAAGCCTTAATAGGAAGTTGAGAACTAATTCTATTCTAATTCTGCATGAGCATGTATTTACCATTACAGACCCAGAAGGCTTTCAAAATGGAACATTGGCACAACACATGTAAGTGAGTGTCCAGAGCTTTGTTAGTGTAATGTATGGAGGGGATAAACAGATGTAGAACAAGTTGAAAAAGAGCCAGTGATGGTGTTCAGCAAAGCTTTAGCTGTAAACCAATCCAGCTTCCAGCTGTCAGCTCACAGGTGGGAAACATTCCTGCCTGAGTCAGCCTCCAGCTGATTACTCAGTCAGTCAAACTCTATCCTCGCACTCTCACAATACCACAAAAATAATTACATGTATTCCTCCTTTGCTTTGCTCAGCTTTGCAGAAGTATTACAGAGCTTCTCTAAAATGACAATGCTGTCACAGCACAATGTGTTATTCCAGGATTTACTTGTATTTTGGTTCCCATTAGAGATGCTGGCCGGACACTCAGTGGGCAAGAGAGAAGAGCACCCTGCTGGAGAAGTGCTGATGTCATCAGTGTGAGACAGCTGACAGGAGGACGGGGGGGTGCTGTCATGTTTTGACAGTCCAAGCATTTGTTTCTGTCCACTTAGGTTTGCATTTTGGAGCAGTTTCTAAACAGTGTGTGTAAATAATGAATTTCCACCAATGTGCTTTCATTTATTTACTGAACAGGAAAGTGTTGACAAAAATACCTGCTGGCACATTGTTTTCTGTGTCAGCTATTTATCATGGGAGATGCACAGCACATCCTCCGGAGAGGCAGGGCTTCAGCAGAACAAAGATGCCAGAGACTGCACAGCTCAGCTCAGTAAGGCTCTATGTATTTTCTGAGCACTAAGAACTCGTTCAGTGATACCAAGACGCTGGCACACGAGAGATTCCAGTGCAAAAGGTTCTCACATAAAAGTTGCACTTGGCTCAACTTTTCTTGTAAAGCAGTACCAAACCATCTGGCAAGGTGCAACGCTGGGCAATTAAATGTGTGGAAGTAATGTGAATGCAATGTTCAGCTCTTTATGTAACTGTTGCAATGAAGCATAATAGGATTTTCCTCATGATAACTGTTATTAGAATGTGCGCTCTGTGCCATGAGGGAACCACTTAGTATGACTTCTCCTGGCCAGCGCCGGTCTTTGCAGTCGTTCCCTGTAATCTAGAGGACAGCACTGGGAGTGGAACCTATGGGACCCAACGCAAACCTTGTGAGAGTAGCCGGTCTTAACGAGGCTGCAGGTGGAAGTGGGCAGTCAAAAACTCCCAGGATTTACTGCAGCCAGAAGGATGGCGTCAACAGTTGAAAATAAGATTCAGGCAGGACTTTACAATACCGTCCAAACCAAGGCAAGTCTGATATGCGGAGAAATTTCCCAGTTAATACTGAGAAAAATGAAAAACACCTGGACTTCAGTGTGATAAATGTGCGAGGAACTGATGTATAAAAGCCACAAATCTGCCACCTCCAAACTGATGTGGCACCTGCTCTGTTCTCCCGCACTGATGCTTTTCAAAGATAAAGCACTGCCACAGAGACATATATTAAATGTGCACTCACTGCCCTAGCATGACGAATCCTTACATGTAACTGCTACACTGATGCCGACAGGTATGTATCCTTTTATTAATACTACACAATAAACAACATGTTTCTTTGCAGGACGGGAGATGACACAAAATCAATGAAACTCTATATTGTGTTGTGTGTGTGGGTGAATGCTTGCAGGAGAGGGAATGGTCAGAAATACAACAGGAGCAAGCAGGTCAAATAAACAGTGTCATTCTACTCTACCGTGATCCTAAAGTTAAACAGAGCTCAACACATTAGAAAACAAACAACAACCAAAAAAAGTATAAATATATCATTTGATATTCAGACAACACGTGTGCAGCATTTAAAGCTGAAATGACTTGTGATTGTCCTCATGGTGGTCCAACCTGCCAGTGCATTTACTGTCATGTTTAGAAAGTCGGCCTCACTTGTGCAGACAAATCAATGTGTTAACAGAACTGACCTGAGAACATGTCAGCCAGCAAGTTGTCCCTGATGATCCCAAATGCAATTAGCAAAATGGCCATTCACAGCTGCAAATTTCTGTACTTGCTCTCAGCAAGACTGTAAAGTGACGTTTGTATGAGATTAATGTAGAGTCGTGACTTGATAATCCAACTCTTAACAATCCGGAAACCTTGCTATCTGACAGGTTCTTAGGAAAAACAAACGGAACCCATGAAAAATAGCCTTAACATACCGACAGCCTTGGATTCCGACTCCAACATGACATTTTATGTCACAAATAAGGATAACAGCGAGTTATCTGACTGAACAATCCGACAGATTGGCTACATTCAGACTGCAGGACTTAATGCTCAATTCGGATTTTTTTGTGAAATCCGATTTTTTGCAGGTTCATTCACATTTCCAATTAAATGCGACTTGTATGTGATCTGCTGTGTGAACTTCATACAACACTAAAGTGTCTTACATGCGCAGAAGAGGACACGACGACGCCACACGCAGCGAGCGTGCTCAGTGTTTACGGAAGTAAACACGGATGGTAACGGTGGAGTGTATCTTGCCCGCCACTCCCCCGCTGCCGCCACTGCCGCCACCGATATTGGAAACAGAACTGTGACCGCTAACTAAACTGGCATCAGCAGCCAAATACTGCCTGTGTGTTCCAGTCACTTCCGCTCTGACGAGGTGGAAGTGGCCGGAACATGCACAAGCGCACTGGTCAATTAGGCGTGAAATCCAGCAATGTGTAGTGTTCTTACAATACACTAGTTAATATAACAGCTATAAACAATGAATATTAAAAACAAATGACCCTTCAAGCATCAAGCCCTCCCTGTATCTCATCCCCCGCTTGACAATCAGACAGGCTTGCTATCTGACATAAAAGAAGGTTTTACATTTAGTGTTGGATTATCGAGTCACGACTGTATATGATGTTTGCATGCTGTTTTGTGAGACTCATCATTTGGTTAAATCTCTACAGAGAGAGAGTGCACGACCAATAGCGCCAAAACAGCTGTCTTAATGGGAAATACATTTGGTTGAAATAAACTGGAATTCTCCTTTAGTGCCTCACTGATATATGAAGCTCACTGGTATTGTGCCAAGAAATGTGCTGTCAGAGTCAAACATATGAACGTTTTAAGTGAATGGCTGACAGAGAATTTTAATCACCATATTCCTAATCCATTGTTCAATACGTGGCATCTCTACTGTACATTACTTGAACAATTTTTTTTTTTTTTTACCAGAAAAAAATAGTCTCGAACAAATCCAAAGGTCGCCTGACTCAAATCTCAAATCTTCTCAAACACAGCTCAGGATTCAGTCGAGCAACGTGGCACTTTTCAGAGAGTACGTACTGGTCCGGTCCCCCAACAGTCGTTAAGAGTGATAATCCCATAATCACTGCAATCCTTAATGGGCTGTTTCGCTCTGAAGTGTCTCAGGCTACAGTGTGTACAGCGTCTCCCCCTGCCTTAACGAGGTTATGCAGATTTATGCAAATGAGGTCTAATCCCCGGGACACTGGGGACTCCGGGGTCTTTAAGTCGGTTAGCTGGCCTTTTCTGTGCCAGCGTTCTCAGGGTGGCACAGAAGTCACGGTGAATGAAAGAGGGCGTACGAACAAGCAGGAGGGAAACAAAGGGAGGAGATGAGAGAGGTGTGATGAAGTTTTAGAGGAAGCCGGAGGAGGGAGGTTTGATGAATGGGAGGACGAGAGTGAAAGGGCAGCTGCCACAAGATAAAACAGTGACAAATAGAGGTACAGGCAAAGGGCTGAGAGGAGAAGGACAGGGAAGTACGAGGAGTTACCGAAGAGCTTGAGCAGTCCCACTTGGCTATGTTTGGAATTTCTACAGTGAAATCTTTAGACTTGAAAAGATGGAGGGAGATAGACAGGCACGCCTCAGTCGCAGCTTATTTTTTGATAGGGGTTGCCATGTAAGGCCACTGTAAATCTGGGAGTGACACACAAAAAACCAAAAGCCATAACTTTCCATCCATTATCTATACATTGCTTAATCCTTACTAGGGTTGTGGGGGGGGCTGGAGCCTATCCCACCCAGTCTATCGCAGGACTACACTTGTAGACAGACAACTATGCACACTCGCATTCACACAATTTAGAATCACCAATTAACCTCAACATGTTTTTGGACCTTGTGGGTGGAAGTCGGAGAGAACCCATGTGGAGAACGTGCAAACTCCACGCAGAAAGATCCCGGTGCCCCCACCGGGACACAAACCAGTGACCTTCTTGCTGCAGGGCAACGTGCTAACCACTGAGCCACCTTGCAGCCTCTAGCACAGGGGTGGGCAATCCTGGTCCTCGAGGGCCACAATCCTGCATGTTTTAGATGTTTCCCTCTTCCAATGCACCTGATTCAAATGATCAGGACTATCAGGCTTCTGCAGATATTGATGATGAGCTGATCATTTGAATCAGGTGTGTTGGAAGAGGGAAACATCTAAAGCATGCTGGATTGTGGCCCTCGAGGACCAGGATTGCCTAGCCCTGATCTAGCAGATCTGAAAGACAATAAATCAGAAGTTAGACATTCAGTCGAGGTGAGCATAGTCGCTGAATTTGCCACCAGGAGGGCTTTGATCCGGTGCATGAGAGTATGTTTTTGATTTCTCGGGTCAGCAAACAATCGTGCAGCTCTGACATGTAGCCGTGATGCTTTTTGAAGCATGTTATGCTATGATAGAAAAACAGCCAAACCTCCGCATTGATATCATCTGTTTGTGACTTCAATCTTTAAAACTACAGCCACCGGGAACTTGTGTTTTCTTTGGTGGCTGGCTTCGTAGGCTCTCTGTCAGAGCCATTACACCTCTCATCTGTAACAGCCAGTAGCTCGATTTCATGAATTCTATTATTATTAGTGATGCATTTTAAAAACTAGCTGAAAATGATACAAGACGAATGTTACTGATGTGCACAGACTAATGCGGGAACAGTTTGGTTATTTGGGAGTCCACCAAGAGAAGACATGCTGGTGTATTTGAGAGGAAAAAGTTCACCCATACCAAGACATCCATAGTTGTGATAACAACTCATCTGACTACAGCAATAAAATGTGTTTTCATGGTTATCTGTTGCGTTATTTTCTTGTTTAGAGTCCTGTTCTGTAATATATCCAGATTAATATCACTGCTGCGAAATGGAAGAATCTCTGCTATAAACAATGTGATATGACAAGAAAGTATCTTGACTTTAATAAACAGATCAGATTTTCACAGTAAAACACTATCCAGCTGTGATGGAGGTAAGGATTTAGTTGTGACTCAACTGAAGCTGATAAACTGTGACGCTATGTCTGATGTGAAGCAGAGTGGACAGTGTTATTTATTATTAGATCCTGGTCGAAGGTCATTTATAATTTTAAGGTATTAATGACGTTACTGTTGTGTGTAAATCTGTACAACTCCATCTCTGTGGAGACACTCATATAGATCCTGCTGCTGTCTGATGCTGCAGGTATTTAATAAACTCAGAGGAAAGACTCCTACAAACAGACGGAAGCAACAAATTACACTTCAGCACATGTTTCCACTTTGAGGTGGACCCTCTTTCAAAAAAAGGCACAAACAGTGTTATTTGTGCTCATCTCTAATGTTTATGGACATCTGACTAACTGCTGCTACACAAAGCTGTTACAGTCATCTCATGCTGCCTTTACTTGCAGTTGGACATCATAGTTGCATTCATAGAACATCGGTATTTCAGGGAATGAGCTTGACCAGTCATGAGACTTCAGGGGGGGCTGTGGCCTCCTCTGCCTCCCTTGGAGGCAACACCAGCAGTCCTTCACCGCTTCTGTCCATGAAAACTGCAGCATGTATCGATCACAACGCCCACATTTCAAGATGTGTTTTAACTGAGTAAGAAATGCATTCATTGTGTTGTAAAATTTCATCAGTATTTATTTCGATAAACTTGCGGTCTTTAAAAATCAATACGACCTGGCTATTTTCAAGACTCTATTAGATTTCATGGGTCTGTAATCTGTCGGCTCACATCTGTCTTCCATTGCTATATTGCTGGAAAAAACAGCTTTGCTTTGTGGCACGATGTCTTAACAGAAAAAAAAAGAAAAAGATTTATCTCTACAATATCAGTGCATGGCTTTTATGGTACAGTTCAGATTGCAGTTAAAGCAAATTCACTTATTTTAACAGATAAATTTGAGGTTGTGCTGGTAAAATGTTGTTCCTGTTAACAAAAAAAAGAGATAAAAAAAAGAAAAGCCAACTTCTATAAGACAACATGAGCTCCAATCTTCTGCTTGGCTGGTCGATGTACCGCCTGTCCATGTACCAGCCTGACCAACACACCATAAAAGCCCTTGAAAACTTGGTTGGAAATCTAAAATTAAATGCACACTACATAATGCAACAACTGGAGAAACATCCTTAGGTACTGAGAGTTTACTGCTCCAGAACTCTGCTGGACTAGTTTTCTTCTTCAGGGCCGTGTGGGTGGTTGTTCAGGTTTTACTGACAGTGGCCCAGAAACATGAACGAACAACCTCACAAAAGTCATCACATTTTTGTTCACACTGTTGGTGCTAAATGCTGATTGGTGCTGAGAAGTGCGTTATGGGTCCATGGATTTCCAGCTGAAGCTTACATGAAGATGTCGAGGGTCACAGTTAAAATGTGAAATTCTCCCTCTTCATGTATTTGGAATTCACATTGACCACCAGATACCAACATTTCAAGGGAGGATGGGTTTCTATCAGTAGAATTGTTTGATGGTTTGTTGATCCTCCAACATTTTATCTGGCATTTGTAAGTAGCTGATGAACAGTTACAGCACTTTGTAAGACAGTCTTATAACTGATCAGATGTGGGGCTGCTGTATGAACAGGCAACGAATGACAACACAGTAAAACACAGCAGTAATAATGTACCATCAATATGTCTTTATATGCAGCTGTATACAGCTACATTACACTGTGTGTTATGCATTCATTAATGGTTTACATATGACTTGATGTTATAGCTGTAAATATTATCATGATAAAATGGTTTCTTTCAGTCAGTCAGTAAATATTGTAATCATAAATTACACATTTTAATGAGGGGCAGCAGAAAAAAGTTAATTCTGAATTTAACCACCTTACATGGAATTTAGCCATTTTAGCCATTTATTTAAGGTGAACAGGTATTCAATTTTAAATGATCACGGCAATGAAAAAGATGAAAATAAATGTATTTGAAATCGTAAATAAAAATAAAAAAGAACAAAGGCATGATCTCGCCTCGATACGCATCAAATAAAGAAGGCAACTAAAACCTTGACAACCATGATAAAACTGAAGGCCTGCAATGATGTGAAGGGTCCGAGTGGTGGCCTGGATCAGGAATCACAGAACCCTGCACCGGCCTCCATATACCTCGCTGTTAAGTCCTTCAGCCCCATGAGCAGGAGGCAGGCAGTGCTTTGCTTCTGGTGAGGCGCTGGGGGACACAGGGTGGTGGGTGTCTTTAGACCGCAAAGCCCGTCTTGCAAGGGCAACCACCAGTCCGACCACCAGGGCAGGTCTGCAGGCAGCCACAGTGGTGACGAGACGCCCATTCAGCCGTGGACTAACGCGCATTGGGAGACCAACATGGAAACCACAAGGAAGGTGAAGGGGCTCCATTAACAAGGGACATGTTGAGCCACACTTGGAGTCTGTTCAGGCAAGCAAACTTTTCAGTTTGTCTTTTCATGGCAGTTTTTATATCTGATGCATTTCAGTGAAACTATCAAATATTCTATCAAACTATTTTCTTATTGTTATTGATGAAGTGTCTATCATCAGTACCAGGGGCGGTTTTATCGCACAGGCCGAACAGCCCACAAAGATGAACTAGGGGACTTGCAGTAAAATGTTACTGTAGATCCCCCACATTTGAAGTAGGGGATTTAAACTGTTCTTTGGCTTTGTTTTTATTTCAACTTTTAACAGACTCGTAATCTCCACAGACTTCTGTTGAAAGACAGAATGACAGCTTTCATCCATTCAACATTTGAGATACCAATATGTTTGGATGTCTAAAATACCGCTATGGGTGTTTGCTCAAAGCCAAAAATAGACACAAACAGTTCACAAAGTGATGGATTAAATCTGTCTATTGTAAAATATGTTTTTTTATTCTGTATCATTTTCTTCTTTCGCCTTCTGTGCTTTTGTTTCAGGAAAGAAGATGCTCTTCTTTCAGTTTTACATCAAGGTAAGGAATAAACATCCTGATTCCCTTTGAGTGCCTGAGCTTCACCTGACAAGGTGCTGTTGATGCATTCAAGATTGTCTCATCTTTTTATCTTGGCAGGGAAAAAGCACAGCAGAGATGCAGTGTTTGATGCTTTACTCTTTGGGGCAACATTTTCTTCTTTTTTATTATGGCACAGCCAATTAAAAGCTGATGATGTGGAGATATATCTCCCAGAGATGATCTGAGAAAACAGATCTGGAGCTCATCTTTTTCTCCATCGCTGTGCAGACATTCAGCTCTGACTTTGAAAACACACTTTTTTAACAAAGTGCTTTTGTAAAAGCTGGTTTCAGGGCATCGGCAGCTTTTCACGAGTTCAGCTTTCTCACAGGGGGGCCGGCGTGCTCTTGGCTTTACTGAAAGCAGAGAATGCCCAACTGCATCGGCTAGTGAACCCGATTATGATGAAACTACAATGCAATCCAAAACAGCTAAAGGAGAGAAATAAAAACACTGCAGCATTTGGTTTCCATGTCCACTTTCCCTAAGTGACCAATAAACTAGACATCCCTGGTTTAAATGTTTTCAATTATGCTGCATTCTGTTCACAACCCATCGGTACGACTTATTTTGGAAAACTGTGAATAGAACATTACGTGTAGCTAAAAATTTCATTCAGTTCCAGCTCAAAACTCTGGCAGCCATTTAACTTTTTATAACCTCTTTAGCCAAACCGTGACATCACTTGAAATGGTCTGCAAGAAAACATTTTGCATGAATGTTTAATTTACCCAAGCTACTTAATTAATAAAGCGTCTTTTAGTTTTTACATTTAATAACAAAAATACATGCAAATGAGCAAACTGCATGTTTTCGGGCTACCTTCATATCAGTTTTAGCTGTGAGATAAGAATGTGACCGTGTGAACGTCTGAGCACACAGATACACGGGATTATCACTCAGCTGACTGAAAAACTGTTAAATCAAAGTCAACTTGGATGTGACCCTGGTTTGCTCCTAATAACCAAATGTTAATGTGAAAACTGTGAATGCAGCAAATATACTATAATCTTAAATTTCAGCCGATTTGTAAATGTCAAGCGGTTTACTGTGTAGGAGGAAGGATTTCACAACAGTCACTGGAACAATAATGAGGATCACTGCACTCACTCGTCTTGGTGGTTGAAAAAGACTGAGCGTGTAAACAGACTCACAAAAAGTGTCCTTGACTGAAAGTTGGAACTGCTGTGTCTCTGCGATCCAACTCCATCGTATTTATAGCTGGAATAATTAGACAGTCTCTTACAGAAGGAAAAGTCTCATTTACTATAAAAACTGAGTTATTGCTGAGGGTTTATGGCTGGGTTTTTGAGCAGACGCTAACAGGATGAAATGAGGGATGCACTGAGACGTCAACACATCATCTGTATTAGCTTTAATAGGAAAATATCAACACATACCATATGTCTTCAGGCTAAAAGCTTATGACCTGATGTTCTCTGCAAATAAGTTGGAAAAATATGTGCATGTATCAACGATCTGCAAAAATGAGTTAGATCACATCAATGCATCAGATACTGGTAAAAATGCAGTATCATCCTTTCCCAGTAAAAGTTCCTGAAGCAGCTGGGACAGTGAGGACGTCGCAGTGAGAGAAACGCACTCAAACTCCACTTCAGCGGTGATCATCAGTGAGCAAATCATCAAACAGCTTCCAATTGTGAGAATGTGCTCACGACGATCCGGTGGGTTATGAACTCGGATGAATAAAAACTCTGAGTTAAGTGTCCAATTGCTGTCGAGAGTTTGAGAATTACATGCATTATTACAAGGTTGTGCCTGCAGGCGCAGTGAAGTGGGAAAATAGAAGTTGTAGCTGAACAATCCCAGGCTCATGTGGCACTGAGGTCTGAATGAGCAACATTTATTATTATTTCTGTCGAGTCACAAGATCTGTGCTTAGCAGAAGTATGGACAAAATGACCTGATGTTACAATCACTGCCAGATGTATGTTTGGGTGATATAATGGCAAGATGGTTTTGAGAGCAGAGGACTAGGTCAGATTTCAATAAAAAATACCGGACCAATATGTCTGGTGATGCTTCCAGACATACTTTGAGTCAAGAGAATACACAAACAGACGATACACTGTGAGGTCTACAAGCAAAGTCTACTGAGACTCTGCTCAGTAATATACTACTATAGGTAAAACATAAATAAATAAAAAAAGCACTGAGTCAGACAACTCCTGCGAAACCAAGCAGCTCAAGAAAGCCCTGGTATCTTGTTTTAGGATGACAGGAGCAACGACTGGGACGGAAATACAGATATGGTCACGCCATTCCTCTGGGAGCACGATTTCCAGCTCAAAGTTCTCCCACCAGCTGGCAGTGCGTCCCGGTCTGACCCAAAATTGGCGTCGGTGTCTTTGACGGAGAAAATGCCTCGGACGTGGAATGGCAAGGTGGCGAAAAATAACCGTCCTTAACGTTGTCCTTCGCCTGTGTTCTTGTACATGGAGCGGTATCTGGGCCTGGACAAGAGACAACGCCAGCACAGTTCTGAGGGAATCCACGCTGTTTCCAAATGTAAACACAGGTCGCATATGTGATGTGAAGAACATTTTCTCGCGGGCAGTGATGTTTCCAAATCTAAAACCCCGGTTATTGACGTCCAGATGCAGACGCATAAACGGAGGATTCGCAAATCTTCATTTAGGTCGGAGGTTTTTGAAAGAATCGTTTTTAGTGCCGTAAATCTGTGTTTTCGTGTGGATGACAGGCCAAATCATAAAAAAATATATTCGTTTTGTGAGATACCCTGATACATGTGGACGAGGCCTCAGTGAGTTATTCAGCCTGCAGAATTTTAACCAGAGGTGACCAAAGAGAAAAATATAAGTTAACTTACCAGCACCTTAAAATATGAAAGAAGTCAACACATTTTTTTCACTTTTAACTGTTTATACATACAGTCCTGAAGCCAAAAACTGACATACGTAAGTTTGCATGATCCTCTATTATTTACTTATCTAGATAGATCACTGCACTCGTATTAAATCAGAACTATACAACCTTTGAACTGTGGCCATGGTTAGCAGTTGACATCAAATATTTAAACACATGCATAAAAACAGCACACGTAGAAAAAAATTGCAAAATCAGCCACCTGACTCTGATGTAAATTACACAGAGATACGCTTAGTCAGCATTAGCCTCAAAAACTAGTCACGCCATGGGTTAAGTCCACTGGAAAGAGCAGGAATGTTTTTTTTTACTGCTTATGAATTCAACTTGAATTTGTAAAAAGTAATGTGTCATTTCTTTATCGAAGCGTCGCTTTCAAAATGACTTGAAACTGATGAAGCAGGTTAAGTGTGTTAGA
>NW_007578698.1:125453-184268 GCF_000690725.1 Stegastes partitus
TCTCTGCATGACAACGATTTAGATTTTTTTCATGCTATGAAAGGAATCCCCTAATGCCTTAAAATGGTTTAGGTTCCTTTTTTTTTTTGCTGTTGTTTCTTTAGATTGTGCAGATGTATGAAGTCCCTGCCTTTCTCTCCACCCTCCTCAAGCACACCAGCTCACCTATGGCTCTGCTCAAACCAGACAGAAACCAAATTTAAAGAAGAATAATGATACAGAAATCCCTTTGTTGGGTATGTTACCAACAAAACCCTAAGTTTTAGAGCAGTCCTATGTTAATACGCCACATTGTGACAATGCAGATGTAGCGACTGAGGCTGGGCTCTGAGCTACCTTCACTGAAGACGATTTAACAAAAGTTACACAGTCTTGTACCTCCTGCTACATCTACATTGCAGGTGCGATTGGCTGTTTGTGATTTCTTCAGCATTAATCCAACAAAGTCATCTGCACAATTTGCCTCCAGCATTAATTAAACCTGAGTCACTGGTTGCCACCACAAAAACCTGCATACTTCGATGCTGAGCTGAGGCAACCTAATCTGGGTAAAGCTGCTCATTATAAAGCCCAAATGAGGATAAAGAGGAATTCATGTCTTGTACAAAAGACAAATAATGGTTTTTAAGCTCTTTTGCTCAGGAACACACAGCCTCTTCCCCCTCAGCACACCCCAGCAGGTGCCATGTTGCCCAACTGGATGTGTGCCCATTCGAGATCAGGAGGCAGTTAGGCATGGCAGCCCAGCGGGCATCTGCTGGACACCAGAGATGGAGAGACTGAGACACGAGAAAACAGGCTGTCAAATGAGACAAAGAGCAGCATGAAGGAAGGAGCGAGGTGGAGAAGGAGGCCAGCGAGAGAGCAGAGTCTTTACAAGCTCCGAGAGTTTACAAGTACATGAGTGCGCTCGTGTACTGTGCCTGTGTTCTTTTGCGTGCCCCCTCGGTATCATGTGTGGGTGTATGTGTATGAACGAGAGAGAATGGAAGAAGACAAGAGACAGAGGGAGAGTGTGAGCGAGAGACGAGTGATTTCACACCAGCAAAGTGCAATCTCCAAGCACTGACTCACTCCTGACTCCAGCAGCAGTGTAGCACTGTTGCTGTGTTTACACCCTCCCAATGAAACAGATGGAGCAGAGAAACAAAGCTAACCACCGGACAAGACCCTCAATCTTGTATTCATTCTGTAGTGACGGCAGCACAGCGACTACTGAGGCCTCTTTGCAGATGAATGTTAATATCAGTCTAAACACTTGTAGAGCCACCGTGCAGCTGCAGGAGAGGACAGGAGGGAAAACAGCTCAACGATGGCAGCAGTAAAATTAGAAAAATCCAGCAAGCCAGCCTGCAGATGGAACCCACAAACGTCTTGTTCCAGCCTAATCCATGTATGCAAGCCATATGTTGCTGTGGGTGTGTGTAACATTTGCATGTACTAAGCAGCAGTTACAGTAGCGCAGAAGGCACGTCTTTCTTCCAGCACTGGGAACATCAAGGCTCCGAGCCTTATGCAACTGTGAGCCGAGCTCATCAAAGCATCAAGAAGCGCATAAGCGTCGAGCTCTAAACGCCCAGGTGGACGACCTGCTGTTGCTGAGTGAACAGAGACTCTGTGGGCCTGTTTAAAGAGCCACGAGTCGCAGAGGGAAATGATTTCAAGTTATTACACCTAAACCGCATGACAAACCGTGGAGTTCATGATGGTGTTTTCGTGGCAAATCGGTTAATTTCAAGTGGAAAAGTGGAAATAAATCTTGGAACAGTTCTCATTTGATGAAGACGCACTTACAAATTTAAGCAATGAATAGCTGGAGAGACAAAATGGAGGAAGCTATTGTAGCTCACTGTCCTTGCTGCTACCTTCTACTTTTATTCAACCTCCCACTGTGGGAGTATAAACCGCTCCACAGAAGAGGAAGGTTTACAGACAGGAATGAAACAGGAATTACAAATATGTCTCTTAAGGTGACACAGTGCAGGGAAACTGGTGGGATTTTAAACCAATGCTTATCGCCATCAAACCTGCACAGAAAATTACTTACAGAGTTTTTTTCTTTTACAAGTTTTCTCCAATGCAATGCTTAAATATCTAAATATAGCAATACATATCTAAACATGCTAAAATGTGCAGTGATTTCTAGAACAGAAATCTAAACATTGGATAACAGCAGCTTCAAAATTCGTGTTTTATTTTGTTGACACATAAGAGCCAAAGGTTTTTACAGAGGGGATGTTCTGTTGTTGTCACTCCATGAATCAGAAAAAAAACATTTGTTTTTAGGAACAAAATGTTCTAGAAATCTGGCTGATATATGAACAAAATCCCTCAGAATATAGACAGAAATAAAACTGGAGAGTTTGCTTTATATAAGTGTTGCTGTACTGAATATTTCTGCCACATAGAGTACGAGAAAACACAATGTTGTTCTGTAATTAAGATCTACCAACATAACCAGACATAATGTAGTAAAATAAACACTTGAATGTGTATTTTGGATGTTTTCTTTCCTCTAAAGTGACAGAAGATGTCTTAAAACTGACCAGTGTGTGAAGAACACTGATTTTTCCTGCAGTCTTTTACCTTAAATACACCGTCATTGTGTTTTCCGTTTAGCAAGCTAATGAGCTAGTGAGCCTTCAGACTAAAATGTACCCCTAGTTACCACACCAACAGGCTTGCAGAGCTTTTAGTCCCCTTTAACATCTCTTAGTGAATGAAATGAGGAGAGCTGTTGTGACTCATAGATAACGTCCAGCTTGTGTCTCTGCTGCCAACGTACTCCAGCAGCTTCTGTCCAGCTGAAACACTCACTGCTGCTATTGAAGGTCCTAATGAATGAAATACTGGAAGCAAACCAGGAGGAATAACATGTCACTGCTATAATATTGTATGTTCTTTTGTCAATTTGCTTTCACTTTATAATCAGAATATTCTTCTCAGATTGGTCCCAAGATGTGCATCGTTTCACATAAATAACAAAAACACATTTAACCAAGCGACAAAACAAATACCATAACATATATTGCATCAGGCGTTATGAATAAGTGGCTGCAGTGCATTGATTCAATCCCTGCCTTCAGTGTTTATTGGTCCACACAGGAACAGCGAGAAATATTTAGAATTCTGATTTAACAGTTTGACAGACTGAGGAACAACAGAGTTCCCTGGAGCCTGTGGGACTCTGATTCCTCCGTTTGATGGTAAAAGCTGATTTTCCTCAGATAAACTATGACAGGGGTCTGATGTAGGCTAATATTATCTGCCAGAGATGTACAGACAGAAATATTCATTGGGTAAATGCAGCTTGAAAACTAAATTGAAGCAACACATCTCTGAACAGACACACAGGAGCTCCAAGCTGAGCAGACAAACAGCGGGACCATACACCGGCTCCATACTGCACGGCTCTGTATTATGGATCGGAAAAACAATAACCGGATCTGTTTGGTGCATTCGAGTGACCTCAGTGTCCACAAAATAAATAAATGTCTTGTTGTGCCTTCCTGCAAATAGATTCTATATGAGCACCCCGGGATAAAGCAGCATACATATGGACACTCAAACTTCTTCAATCTGTGTGTTAAGGACAAGAACAGGTGGAAGATACAAGTTCACCAGATGCCAAGAATCTTTCTTGTGTCTTTTTTGGATGAATATTAAATGTACTCCGTTCACATCCATGCACTAATCCATCTGTATGATAACAAAGAATACTATCAGTTTCCAAGAACACGTCGTAATATCATCTGAAAACTTCAATATTAACGTATTTGGGAGCTCAGAACATGTTGAATTTGATATAGTCCAGTCAGTAACACGCTCTCCTAAAGACCAGTAAAAACGTCGTTCATTTGTTAATGTTTCAATGTGGTGTCTTTTTTTTCCCCACAATTTGCTATTGTTTAGCACAGAGTAGCTGTAGTGCTTGAGCAGAGTTACAGGTGAGCTGGTGTGCTGAGCTGCAGCATGTGGGGAAAAAATTCTGATCTTTGATACACAGAGATGAATTTTTTGGGGGGGACTTAAGGGGATTTAACTAAATGTGACACTAAGCTAACTATCAGGTTGATCAGGTGGACTATATTTTAGTTACCTGCTGTTGCTGTAGCTACTTATAATGCTATAAATAATAATAATGAAAATTGAGTCAGCTGTAAAACTAGATTGTCTGACTGTGCAACTGTTACAATCCATCCATCCATCCATCCACTATCTATACACTGCTTAATCCTCACTAGGGTCACGGAGCCTGGAGCCTCTCCCAGGGCGAAGGCAGGGGACACCCAGGACAGGTCACCAGTCTATGGGAAGAGCATGCAAACTCCACACAGAAAGATCCTGGGTGTCCTCACTGGGATGTGAAGCGGCGACCTTCTAGCTGCGAGGCTACGGTGCTAACCACTGAGCCACCTTGCAGCCCAAATGTTACAATGAAACTCTGAAATGAATTGTAAAGTGCATCTTAAATATTATCAAATAAAAAATACAAAAGATGAAGTTTTTTGGTATAAACACCCACATATGTATCTGAACCAGGATCTTGTATTATTGACACATGATTGTTATTTGTAACAAAGCAAGGAGCTAAAAACGTTTATTTAAATTGATTCATTGCTTTGAATCCTGTCCTGATAGAAATACATGCGTTTGCAGCTTCCACATACTGATATGACATCAGTCCTGAAGCAACGCTGCAATGAGCATCAGCAACAGTTACACATCTCCATGTATTTACCTATAGACCAACATTGCCAGCAGTGTAGTGATTGAAAGACCAACTGCAATAGTTCATCAAGCTCTCTCGAGTGTCTAGCAACGCATATTTCTTGAAACCAGGCGAATGGATTTTGCTGTACCACTTTCTAGTAAGACAGATGGTGCAATATGTTACATACACAAGCTGTAAGCTTGAGACGAACTTCTGATTTTGTGATCTATGAATAAACATGATTTTACTTTAAGCACACACCTGTCACTCCCAGCGAGCTTTCCTCAAATCTGGTGCATCTGTTGATCACTTATTACACTCTGTCAAGTCCAGAAACAAAAGCACTCTGTCCTTTTATATGTGACATTAAAGCTATTCTACAAGTCCTGCAAAAACACAGCGTCAAACCCAGCAGTGACGAGTTGATCTGCTTGTTTCTGACTCTCTGCCCTCACACTCAGGTGCATGTGTTGCTATGGACGTAAATATATATACAACCATTTCCAAGAAACCGAGAAAATGTATCAGATTCGCTGCGTTCTGAAGTATTTCCAACAGCACCGTGGTGTTTTTTGAATTGACTCAAAATAAACGATCGTGTCATTGAGTGTGTAATGAAGCAACGCAAGCACAAGAACGTGGCTCAGCGAGAGTTTTTGGACAACAACGGAGCTCTGTGGCAGAGAGGAACAACATACATCAGTCATCAGATACACACATGCACACACATTACTTGTTAACAGAAGATTCTCCTGCCTCAGGCTTCTTAAACCATCTGTGTCCTCACTTTTCATGCTTTCATATCGTGAAAGTCTCAATTCTCTGTCTTTAAAGGTCAGAAGGTGACATCCATCTCTGACTCTCTGACCAGTCAGTTGGTCTGAAACTGGAGCAAATCATTTGTCAGTGTGCTCTGTGTGATCGCTGTAGCAGCTGTTAAACACCTGCAGCAAGCACTCGTCGCACACTCAGTATTAAAAATGATTTCTAAAAGGTGTGGAAGGTAAAACTACCTGCAGCTGCTTAAGAAACACTGTACCTCTACCCTCTACTGCTGTGTGTGTGTGTGTGTGTGTGTGTGAGGGTGGGTGGGAGTGTGGGTGGAGGAGTGGAGGGGGGGGGTCAGTTGCTATGGCGATGGAGTGTTTGTACTTCAGCTGTAGAACGGTAACATCCTCCCCAGAGTACAGTGACTTCAAGGCTTGTAATTGGGCAAAGTCTTCTCCAAGGAGCGCCAAATCGACAACAACACACCACCCAAAAGGTTGCCGTGACCTCCCACCGAGGTCAGAAGTGTTGTTGGTTATTGTCGAGGAGGCTGTCTGTTGCAGTCTAATCTGCGTGGAGCAGCATGGATATCAAGCATGGGGGATCGCAGTACAGTAAACAGAGAGGGATACATGCTCAGAGGATCAGTGTACAGTAAGCAGAGACGCTCTGAAGTCAGGGGATAACAGCGCATAAAATACCCGAGCTGGAAACCTCCAGGGCCAAATTTCCACACGCACGTTTGACCACTGTTTCCCATCTACTTAGCGAATTACTTTTTGCTCTTAAGGGGGGTGAAATCTAATTGCATGCATTGTTTTATCCAAATAGGAGAGGTATTCAGAACAAATAGCAAACCAGAAACAGTAAACATGTTGTCCCCCATGAATTATGCATTCTCTGACAAGGCCACTTGCAAATGAGACTCTTCAAACAAACAGCACACCCTTCGGCCAATCGGTGCAATTTCAGAGTTTGCCAACAGAGAAACGAGGAGCGGAGGTTTGTGAGAGAGGTGGATATGTCACAGCGGAGCAGCAGCACACTTTATTCGCCGAAATTTGGTCTGACCGGCTGTGTTTCCGACATTTTGGGCCCGCAGCCAGTCACTCCTCACACAACACAAAGAGACATGATGAGTGTGGGAGGGATTCAAACAGCCATTAATCAAACACAGAAATGAATGAACATTTGCTCAGATTCAGTGAGAGCCCATGATGTTCGGTTCAATGGATCTCATAATGCCCTCTCCGAGGTTGGTCATCCTCTACTATAAGCAAATATCACGCTCCTCATTATTTCTCCTCCAGTGGATACATCAATAATCTCTATGCAAAACAACCCTGACCTCTTCCTCGCGTCTCTCTAATAATCTAATAAACACCTTTACTCTGGAAATCAATTCTTACCTGCTGCCGTGCATCACTGTCCAGCTGCCTCTCGGCTGTTGGGCTCCTATATGCTGCTCATATTAATGCACTTTATAGCCGTTGTTAAATTAACGCCACAGGGCTTGATGGAGATCATAACCCACTATATGTACGATATCTTAGTCATTAAAAATACATAGGTGTAGCACAGTTTTGTTATATGAACCACATGTGTATCTTATAGCTATCATATGTACATTAATTTTAAAATGGTCTGAAAATATTGAATGAAGCTTTATGGATCATGACGTTTTCAGCTTCTCTATAGACAATTAAAATGTAGATTATGTGGCTCGTAATTCTTCATGTCTTTGTCATTTTTACACAGAGGGAACACATAACCAGCGTGAAATATTTTTCTACCCAAGGCGGTGTTCAGACAGACACGAGTGTGAGGAAAAAAACACACACCTATTATTAATTTGAACGCGTGCCAGTGCAGAGGGCTCAGCAGGAAAAGGAACAAAAAAGACTAAACATATGGTGGTCTGGTTGAAAGTTGAAATTAAAGGCTTAACCTTTGCCAGATGCTGTGGGGGCCAATCAGGTACATGCAGGATTACATTCCTTGTAAATTACTGTAACGTCAACACGATTAGATTTGATTGGATTCAGAACTTGTCACTGAGATAACGGAACACAGTGTAGAATTTAAGATGTGGTGGAATCGCTTTAGGGCCAATATGAAAGTGTTGAAACCAGAAGTTTACATTCACTGTAAAACAGGAACATAACCTTTTTTTTCTTACTGTCCAACATTAAATCAGACTAAACTTTTCCTGTTTTAGATTGGTTAAGATTACCAAAATTATTTCTATTTGCTGAACGCCAGAAACACGAGAGAGACAATTTTTTTTTTTTTTGAGAATATTTGATCATTTTATTCAAACTCAGAAGTTTACATACATTTCCTTGGTGTTTGGTAGCGTTGCCTTTAAACTGTATGACTTGGATCTTTTTTTTTTTTGGGATTTTCTTCCAAAAGCTTCTCACAATACTTTGATAGAATTCTGGTCCATTCCTCCTGACAGAACCGAGTCAGGTTTGTATGCCGCCTTGCTCCACACGCCTTTTCAGCTCTGCCCAAATTTTCCACAGGATTGAGATCAGGGCTTTGTGATGGCCACTCCAAAACATTGACTTTGTTGTCCTGAAGTCACTTTGTAACTAATCTGGCAATATCCCTAGAATCATGGTCCATTTGGAAGACCCATGTGCGCCCAAGCTGTAACTTCCTGGCTGATGTCTTGAGATGTTGCTTTAATATTTCCACATAATGTTCTTTCCTCATGATTCCACCTATTTTATGAAGTGCATCAGTCCCTCCTGCAGCAAAACACCCCCACAACATGATGCTGCCACCCCCGTACTTCACAGTTGGGATGGTTTTCTCAGACTTGCAAACTTTCCCCTTTTACCTCCAAATGTAACCATGGTCATTATGGTCAAACAGTTCAGTTTTACTTTCATCAGACCACAGGACATGACTCCAGAAATGAAAGTCTTTGTCTTTGCATCTGAAAACTGTGATCTGTCTTTTTTTTATGATGCTGCTGGAGTTATGTCTTCTTCCTCTGTCAGTATCCTTTCAGCCCATGTCGGTACAGGACTCGTTTCACTGTGGATAATGACTCTCTGACCAGCTTCAGCAGCATCTTCACAAGGTCCTTTGCTTTTGTTCTGGGGTTGATACGCACATTTCACACCAAAACACTTCATCTCTGGGACACAGAACTCGTCTCCTTCCTGAGCGGTATGATGGCTGGACATTGACATGGTGTTTATATTTGCGTATAGTTGGGGCGTCGCTATAGCTCATCTGGTTGAGCTGGTGTCCCATATGCAGAGGGGCTATAGTCCCCGATGTGGAGGTCATGAGTTTGAATCCCGCTCATGGTCCTTCCCCCATTTTTCTTCCCCGCTTTCCTGTCTCTCTCTGTCACTGCACTATCAAATAAAGGCAAAAAGGCCAAAAAAAACAACTTGCTTGTAATTGTTTGAACAGATGAACGTGAAACTTTCAGGCATCTGGAAATTGTACCCAAGGATGAACCAAACTTGTTGAGGTCCACAATTCTCTCCCTGATATCTTGGCTGATTTCTTTAGATTTTCCATGTTGCTATAAAAGGAAGCAGTGTGTTAGAGGTGTTCCTCCAATTAACGCAAATGTTGTCAATTACCCTATCAAAAGCTTCCAAAGCCATGACATCATCATCTGGGCTTTCCTCAATGGTTTGATAGCTTAATCTTAGTGTATGTAAACTTCTGACTTTGAAGAAAGTGTTAAAAAAAATCTCTAAAAAATGGAAATAATTTTGATAATCCTAACTGACCTAAAACAGGAAAAGTTTAGTCTGATTCAATGTCAGACAGTGAGGGGGGAAACACAGATGATGTGTATTTTTATACAGTGTATGTAAACTTCTGGTTTCAACTGTACATGAGCAACATGACCAGTACAAACTACTGCTGTTCAATATACACTCTGAAGTAATGAAATCCTGTCTCAGAGTCGAATATTTCTTCCCTCTGGCGTCTGATGAGCCTCCTGACTTCAGATACATTCATTACTTAAAATGACCTTTGAATGCATCATTTTTCATCATCTTACCAGGAAGCAGCGTCTTGCCTCGTTTCAGCGCAGGGCTGCTTTTCACTCTCAGTGAGCACTAATTGAAAATCTGACATTAAAGTTTTCCCTCTCTTGATGTAAGACTTTGGAACTAATCAATTATTTGCAGGTTTAATGTTTTCTTTTTTTCTTTTTTTACCTTGTCGATGTGTCTCATATATATGCTTGAAGGAACATTATGAGTGAAATAAGGAGTCAGTCATGGCTGAGTGTTTCCACATTAAAGCTGTTTGTGTGTGTGTGTGTGTGTGTGTGTGTGTGTGTGTGTGTGTGTGTGTGTGTGTGTGTGTGTCATCCCATGTTCATTTGGTACATTTTGGTTCCATCTGGTTTGTCATTTGGTGAGTTTCTCTATTTTCCAGAAAGCCGATGCATCAGGGCTACTTTGGAAAAAGAAAAAAAAAGTTGAGGCGGACCTTGTAAGTACAGTAAAAATACATGGAAAAATAATAAGAATTTTTTTAGTGTGTATCTTAAATCTGTGGTGATGTCATTAAAAGAGGTTTTTTTCCAAGTTCAGGGACGTCTTTCATTTGCTCCGATGATGTCTAGAAAGGGTCCTAAAGAGGTAGGCATTAATTGAAGATATGAAATACAAGAATGTGACACTGTGCGTCTGTGTGTGCGTGTGTGTGTGTGTGTGTGTGTGTGTGTGTGTATGTGTGTGTGTCATCTCATGTTCATTTGGTACATTTTGGTTCCATCTGGTTCGTCAGTTTTTTTTCTTTTCTCCAGACTCGTGGACTGATCAAACTGCTGACACATTTCAACCTGCAGTTTTCATCGCAGTGGATGAACTTCTACATTCATATTTTTGAAGATATATGAAACAAAACTTACCAAAATGATTGACACATTATTAATTTTTTCCCCACTAGAGTGCTGCTTTTTACATACATTTACTTCGTGGAAACATGTACAGATTTGTAATGCAGACCACCCAGCTTAGTGCCTCATAAACTTCATTTAGAGACCATTTCAGAAATAAGCCCAGAGAAGAGACTGTTTGAAGGGACACACTACATAACGGGTGATGAAGGTCTGCACTTCCCTCCATCATCATCTCCTCCACAGCTGAGCATCAAGCATCCAACAGTTTGTGTTTTTTCAAAACCTGCCCCATCCTAGAAACCAAATGACTCTGCCACATTCACTCTACCATGAAGGCTGCTGGCCCCACCTTCCACATGAGAAAGTTTCCTTCATGTACCGTATAAGCGAGCGAACAGGATAAACCCGCTCCTGATCGCTGTTCAGATGAAGCTCGCTTGGCCTGTAGTATGGAACCAGCATTACCTCGCAGTGCAGAAACCCACACCAGACTCTTCTTGTCATTAACACTGGTTTACCGAACTCTGGATAACATGAGAGGAGGGGGCTCAGGTTTCAGGGATGTGGGGCAGTGGGGTCACTGTGGATCCAGAAGGATGGAGGAGAGGAAATACTTGAGAGTGTCCGCTAATCTTGTGTTAAAAACAGAGATGTGGTGTTTACTCTATTAGTTTTCACCGAATAAATCAATTAGCTGCCTTGATAATTAAATAAATAGTTTGAGTAATTAAACATAAACAGAATATATTTAGGTTGTGAACAAAAGAAGACGTCATCTGGAGCTTTCGCATCGACATTTTTCATCATTGTCGAGATTAATCAAGAAAATAATTCCCAGTTGCTGTCCTTGTCAACACTCTGCTCAGTTAAAACTTTCAGGGATTCGAACTTCAACCACCACTAGTGAGGACGTCTCCGCACCCGCTTGCATCCGCCAACAGTCCTCCTCCGTGTCCACCACTTCCACAACCATCAGACATCATCGGCCTGACCACAGAAAATTCACCCGACGACACGAGTCATGTAAAGTTACTGAAGTTCTCTCAGTTGTAGGTAATGCTCTCCTCTCTCATAAATAACCTCCGTCCTGCCAAACACCGAACAAGCTGCAAATATAAAGAAACATGTAAGATATGAACTACGCGAGGTGAGTCCAGCGAGCAGTGGAATATGTTCACCTTTGCAGAGTCATCCACGCTCATCAGGACGGAAAAACAAGTACCACAGGATTAATGTCAATTACCCAACTCCAACGTCAATTATTCAACTCCACTGCACTTGTGTGAAGTTGCTTTTCAGCACCTCTGTGTCGGAAACAGGTTGTTTTTTTTTCTGCACCGTAGCTGACCCAGAACACCCTACGAGACTCTTGTGAGCTGCTCAAGCCAACAGCACATTGGTGGTTGGTGGTTTTCAGCATTTAGAAAGAGGTTCCTCAAGACTTCCCTTCAGCTCATGCACGGCTTCATCCCATCAGCCCTGAAAGACATAACTGACCTTTGAATCCCCTAAAAGCTGCATTTGGATCAACCTGACTGACAGAAACCTGAAAGTGACGCCTGTTAATGATACACATCCTCCGCTTTTCCCTCAAACCATCCTCACCTTCTTCATCTGCCCTGAGGTGAGCTAGTGGAGGAGACGTGCCGTTCGAGGCGGGTGAAGCACGTTTGAAGGCCGGTCACACGTTCAGAGATGGAAACAACATGAACGATTTGCATCAAAGAAAACACCGCCGCAGGGAAGCGAGGACAGATGAAGCCCGCGCATTCTGAAATATAGACAGCCTCAAATTCCATGCCCCTGGGCTCCTATGCAAAATTTAGCAGCTCAGATGTATTGTTTGTTTTTGAAGCTTACATTTGTTTACTATTTTATTCTTTCCATGCAAACACAAAACGAAGCATATTATAGTTTCACGCTTGATGAGCAGATGTACGGTGGACTAGGTTTATTGAAGTGCATAAAAAAACTATTTTACATATCTAGACTAAGTGAGCCAGAGACAATTGATTCCATGCCCCCAAAAGCAGATAAGTGTGTCCAAGTGTGGTGGAGACAAAATCAGTCAAGACAGCAGCAGCATGAGACGCTGAGAGGGACATCAGAGCATGAGAGGATGTGCACAAACTAAACTGATGTCATTTGTTAAAGTCATTTACTGTTTTAGTTGATAAAAAGGCAGAATAATTCCTGAATGACAGACGTCTGCAGGGTTCAGAGCTGAACAAAATGTTCACTCAGAGGATGTAAACAGCCTCCTCAGGTCAGGGTGAGTGTGAGCCTTTAAAGGAAAAGTCATGTTTTTAAACTAAAGATTTCCCCAGATTTCTGTTTAAACGTGTTTCAGGGTTCCCTCCCTCTCTGGGCCAAACACCAGCCAACACTTAAACACGCATCAGCAAACATCATTATTGAGGTTAATTCTAGAAAGCAAAGCGTCAGTTAAAAGTCTACATCATTAGGATGCCAAACAGCCTCTGTGACGAGAAATCAATTATTAACTGAGTTTTAATGACAGAAAATCGGCTGCTCAGCTCCCAGAATGATCTCAAGGACGAAAAACTACAATCTTACTTTGACTGTCAAATTTCCTGATGATGGTGTCCAGGAAGGTGTTCTGTGGAGCCACATGGCCCCTCCGGACCGGCATCTTCGCTGCGGTGGCTCCTGGACTTTCAAAGACTTTGCAGGACTTTTGTTGTTATCAACCCCCCGAAGCTGCGTTTCCAAATCCCCGCAGCCGAGCGCACGATGCTCACTGCGCTCCCCGCATGGACGCTCAGCCCCGCCGGCTTCAGGGGCAGTAATCCGGGGGCCAAAGTTTTCCTAAGTTGCTCAGAGAGACAGCGGCTTCTTGGAGAATCTCCAGCAAAAAGTGAGGACAGGAGAGTTCTGGAAAGGAGGCGCACTGTACGCACGGCAGATCTGAGCCGCTTCCAGCCTCCAGTTTCCAGGTTGAGAGGAGCGAGGGTGTCTGTTTCTGTCCCCCGAGGGGAGGGCGGCCTGTCAAGTGATATTTCTTGCAGGTCTCACACTCGGTGGAGCACAGCAGACCTCTCATCCTGCACTACAGCCCGCTCCTGAGAGGCAGGCTGGCCGAGGTTTCCGACGAGCGTCGTTGGAGCCATAGTTGGGGCGCTGGGATGCGCGTTTTTTTTTTTTTTTTTTTTTTGTGATTTCTTTCTCCTTCTTCCACCTCCTCTCTGTTCCTCTGGAGCTCTGCGTGTCAGAGTGGAGGGAGAAAGAACAGAGTGATGATGAAAAGAAAGCAGCAGATCGTCAGCAGCTTGAGTCGTCCTAGATCAGTGTTTTAGGAGGTGTTCTCGGTATCTCTCCTCCTCCTCGCTGTGCGCTCTGCCGGATGACTTCAGCTCCACTGGCGTCTAGCTGCGCCTTTTTTTAACCCTTTGCTCATCAGCTGCTCTCACTTTTTATGACGGACTGAGGAGGAGATGCGTCCTGAGCTCTCTGAATCCTCCTCATCTCCAGAGGCAGCAGCTTAAAGTTAACCACAGTGGAGCCCTGAGCCGCCTCAAAGGTGCCCCCCTTCTCATTAATGAACTTATCAATTATTCATTTGGCATAAAATTGATCATTTGTCACAACTGGAGGAAACTGGTGTAAAAATGACGCCCTGGAGCTGAGTCCTTCAAGATAAAAGAGAAGGTGCTTTGTGTTTCATCACACAGCTGCGCTTAACAGGTGTTAGGCTTTGTGCCTCCTTCCTGGATGGGAGGGATTCATCTGACACACGCTCAGCCTCCTGTCTGCTCCCTTTGTGCTGCTCTGCTCTGTACAGTAAAACACTATTTCCACAACCCCGCGCATGAACGTTCACCTGCGCTGGAGCGGCGCGTCTCTCTGCCGGCTGGAGGATCCGGACGCAGCGGAATCAGTGGATGAGACGCAGAAAACGGCAGGAAATGCACCGGTTCTTCACTGTGCTCCAGGGTTGGATGGGGAGTCACCACTCAGGCTGCTCTGCTACGTCACAGCGCCGGGGTTCCCCCCTTCCGTCATGCTGGGGACGGTGCCTTCACGGACTGTCGGAGATTTTGGTTTGAGGCTGAATCGCGCATAGATGAGGGGTAAATTCGATTAAAATGATCTGTTATATGAGGCATTTGATGTTTGAGCGATCCAAATCATATCGCTGCGGTGTTTGGCCTCACGTTAGACCGAGAAGTGTTTACAATCTTGTTCTAAATGAGAATAAATGAAGGCGACAGAAGCAGTTTGTGAGTGAAGGAGTGGAGCCTGTGAAGGAAAAGGAACTAAAGGAGCAGCTCACCACAAACACTAAAGGACTAATGTGTGTTCTTTAGGTTGAGAGTGTGAACATGCAGCTACTGTGACTGGAATCTAAAACAGTCGACTAAAATAATCAATTTGTATTATACATGAAGGTATGTCACTTAATGTTCCATCCATCCATCATCTATACACCGCTTAATCCTCACTAGGGTCGTGGGGGGCTGGAGCCTATCCCAGCTGACTCAGGGTGAAGGCAGGGGACACCCTGGACAGGTCACCAGTCCATCACAGGGCTACACTTAGAGACAGACAACCAAGCACACTCACATTCACACCTACGGACAATTTAGAATCACCAATTAACCTCAGCATGTTTTAGACTGTGTGGTAGGAAGTTGGAGAACCCAGAGAGAACCCACGCTGCACGGGGAGAACATGCAAACTCCGTCACTTGATATTATAGAACAAAATTAGGAAAGATTATTAAGTTCTTGGCAATTTCATACATTAACCTACATGAAGTGACATTGATGACCGGCTTTTCTTTGGCTTCCAAATGAGGTCTTATTCATTTTTTTAAGATAAGATAAGCCTTTATTAATCCCACAGTGGGGAACTTTGCAGTGCAAAGGGGAGAGTGCACGAACGTATGGACATGGATGGACATTAGAAGAAAAAAAATGTAATTAGATATTGCACAGATTCCTTTGAATGTGGAAAATAATGAAATTCCAGAGGGCCATTGTTAATGTACAAAAGCACTGATGTTGCACAGATTCTTGTGTATAAGCAAAAAAAAACAAACAAACAAAAAAAAACAAATCTTTCAAAAGCACACAACAGTCACAACATGCAAGTTTGAATGTCCTGATGCGGCACCAGAGTGAAATCTGACAGTGTTTCAGTGTGTTGTTCACTGGGAGACTGTTGGTTATAAACCAGTCTTTGCTCCTGATGCTGCAGGCTGCCGAGCTATAACTCACTTTCTGCAATTTGCCCACATACATGTTTTTATGTGATAAGATCAGAGAGCAGAGAGAAAAGAAGTTCATGTCATCATTTGAGGTTTAAAGGGTTGTAATGTGATGGTGAAGTAGCTGGACCTCTTTATGCGTTGGAAACACTTTCAAAGACAAACAGAAGCTACTTGGTGTGGCTGAAATCTCATTTTAGAAATAAAGCAAAAACTGAAACCTTCACTAAGCAACTCAAATTTGATTCGATTTATCTAGTCAATATTCATCCATTATCTATACACTGCTTAATCCTCACTCGGGTCGCGGGGGGGCTGGAGCCTTATCTAGTCAATATTGATTTCAAAACATGTCCTGAGTTTTCCTTTTCTGGCTGCACTTGAAGGCAGCACCAGTCATATTGATTTCCTCCTGCATATCCAACATCCTCACACTCTGAGTCCCTTTAAATCCATTAGAACAGGATTTCTTCGTCCAGTCAGTGAGCTTTGGCTGAGAAAAACGTACTTGTTTTCAGTTCTGTCAAATCCAGGCCTAAAGCCACACGGCTGCTCCGTGAATGCATTCATCAAAATGACCCCGCACAGCTCCGTGAACGCATTCATTTCCCCCCAGTGATCAGATGATTTAATGATTGGTTAGACATGATAAATTGCAGGCTTGCAGTTGAACGAGGGCTGAAAAACTATCCATCACAATATGACATTTTGGTATGAATTAAAAATGCATCAGTTTCTGCTCTTATTACTTTCAGCAGTATTTACTTCAGCAGCTGAAAGTCAGAGGAGGCGTGCTGGTCAGCCTTCCCATCTCAACTCCCTTATTTAGTCAGGAAAACAGAGAGGAGTGAGGGGAGGGGAGGAGGGGAAGGTGAGAGTGGAAGGAGGAAAGAAAAGGCGGTTTCTGGCCGCAGATCACAGCCTGTCACTCTCTTTTTGCATCTACACCCTGACAGACAGACGGAAAGGTAGCTAAAGTTCCTTAAGGAGTTCTCAATGCGTTTAACTTTGCAAAAAAATAATGATTCTGTGTCTGAATAAAAGATTTGAAAAGGCTCCAGGCTTCACTCTGACACATCCATTAAAAAGCTACATCTTCCTACAATGACTAAACGTTTCTGCAGCAAATTAAACTCTGTCATCAGCAATATCACTTTCCTGTCAAACAGTGTGTTTTGGATATTGGCAATTCTACTGAGCAAGGCGTGCGCGCAGCAAGCAGCAGCAGGTTTTACTCGGGCTGAATGTGTGGAACCAACCGGAAAAAAGCGGATTAATGCTTATTTAAATGCAGAGAGGCCAACAGGCACATTTGATACAGGCCTCCAACTGTGGTCAAGGAAGAGACTGAAAAGGTTCATCATCTGTGTAATGATGACACACTCATGGCTTTTTAACATTTCCAGGGAAACATTTAACTTTTTTTTTTTTTAAATAAATATTTGCAGCTTTATTTATCCTCAACAAAATGAGTCTGAGAAAAATCCAACACTTTCATCTTTGGAAAAAAAGCAATTAGAATTTGCACATCATTAATACATAAGTTGTTTGTATCTGCTTCTGCTGAAACTTCAGAGCTCAGACTTTAAGTTCGGAAGTTAGATCTAAAGGAGGGAAGCTTGTGTTAAGACCAAGAGACAGAAGCAATTAACACTGTGGCGCGCCTGTTTCAGCATAACTGGATGATGCAAACCTGTGTAACACCTGTTTAATTAAATAAATATAGTGTTAATATATATGCATTATGTGCTTTTGTGGGGATTTTTTGATGTGATATGATCTTTGAAACTAGAACCACGGGTGTTCTTTTTATATCACTTGCAACCCTCCAGATCTTAGTTCCAGAGCAAAACAGTCTGTTTATGAGTATGTTCATTATGAGCTCAACTATTTATTGCTTTGAACTAGGGGGGGAAAAAATGAATGAAAGCCTGCAACTATTTCAACAATAAGACTCAGTGATGTCTGTGATTCTATAAATGAAGCACTGTTTCATACTTCTCTCACACCAGATTAATACAGGCTCTTGTATGCATTCAGTTCTTTTGTGGTTTATCTGTTTTTAGTAATAACAAGTCAATGGGTTGTTGTCTCTGAACCCCAACAAGCAGTTTATGGGCATTTTTTGCTTCCACAACATTTTTCCGTGGGCTTATTTTTCACAGCACAACCATGGTTAGACGGAAAAAGAAATCAGAAATGTCTTCTGTGCATTATTACACAGTTAAAATGCCCGACATCATGAAGAACCTTTGTTCCGTCTACTCTTCACATGGACTCTAGAAAGATGTTTCACCATGTTGAATGTATCTTCCAACATCTTGCTGCTCTGTTTCTGAGCCATGCCTGTTGTTCACCTGAAAGCTCTGCAACTGAACACTCCTGTGGGTTTTTAGGATTCAGAGGGTTCAATAAATCTGGTATGTGCCACCGTCTAATGATTACTGTCAACGCTGTTCAAAGATATACTGAAAAATAGAAAAACACATGGATGTTTTTTGAGAAGTTGATCCTAAAAAGATTCTTAAAAAGTCAGACAGCTGACAGTTTTCTCCATGTGTAGAAAATATTTATTGACCAGTCCACTGGAACTGCACTGTAACCATGCAAATATATCAAAGTAGTTATTGTTAAGTTAATTCCAATTTAAAGAAGCTTTTTTTTTTTTTAAACATACATATGAAACATCTTTTAAGGCGTAATAGGTCTTACTTAGATTGTATCATAGGTCCTTTAATCTATAAATACACAGTAGAAAAAGACTGTACAGGCTGAAGAATGAACAACGTTTCTACTATCAGCAGTAGCATTCAGTCATATGATGACTACAGACTACAGAGCAGTGTGTTCATCAGGACTTCTTCCTCTCACCCATCCATCCATCTGCTTCTGTCCATGCCAAAACCATCCATCTATCAGCCAGCTGGGTGTCGGTGTGCTGATCTTGGGTGGTTTGGGGTTCATGCTGTTCTCACTCCACACACTTTCAGCTCACAGACACACTTTCCATGCTCGCTCAGCGTCCCGACAGGTCGCCTCCTGTGAAGAGAAGAAACAGTGAACGGATGGAGTCATAATGGCGCTGTTCAGCACAGGAAGAAAGTAAAGGTGGAGTTTTTGAGTCTGATGCAACACAAATTCATTGACTGTCGCTACATGATATCTCGCTAAATGTCAACAATGTTCCTCCAGACTCCGCCTTTCATTCTGAAATACGCCAGAACAGAAGGACTTGACATACTGTAGGACAACTCATAAATCTATTGAAATAAATCCTCTGCAAATGTATAGACATTGTTTAAAATGTGTCTAATATGAAATACAGTACATGTATTAAAACTACGTAACAAATCCCAACACCAGTTAACAAATGCCTTCAGTCTTGTGTCTGTGATAAGTGTGCATGAATACAAAGAGACCAGGTGAGAAATGAGGAAACTTGTAGCGGCACTTAATATGTGTGTGTGTGTGAGAGAGAGAGTGCGGCCACATGCTATCAAAGATTGATCGCAGTAACAACCAAATCCGTCAGACGTGATGTCCGCGGGAGTGCAGCGCTGGGAGGGGAATATGAGCTGGAGGGATGTTCTGTGTCGTATGTGGCTACATCCAATTAACTAACGCAATCAGCCATGTTGATGAATGGATTAGCACATAATTGCTTCGGAGGTGGGATCCTTGATTGAATTATTCATGGCAGTCAAACGTCCAACGTATGTTTCCCGAAGATTACAGTGGATGTGTGAGTGAATCTGAGGAAACGTCTGCATGTGCCAGCGACCGCATGTTTGTGTGTCAGTCTCGTGTTAATGGAAAGTGACTGAAAAATTGGATTGGGAGAAGAAGACAGATATGATGGCTGAGTGCTACTTTGACTTACTGAGCCATCTATGAGCGAGAGGCTCATTCGAGATGAGCCAGACCAGTGCAGAATTGATTGGCGAGCGCACAATGGATGTCTGTTAGATGTCTGTCTGCACCTGACTCTCACCTAATCTAACAACTGGTTGGCTGAGATGTTGACTTTATAATATAGTGTTTGATAGAAACTTTTTATTTTGGTTAAATTGGAGAGATTCAGATGTTATTTGTCTGATTTGGAAGCATTATTTTGTGAACACGATTCATGTGTGGTTGACTGATTCAATTTTAAAGTATTCAGGAACACCAAAACTCATAATGGATGTGACGATTGTTAAAAAAACATCAGGCCAGATGTTTCAGCCCTGACAGTATCTGATAGCTGTTATACAACTGCTGTTTTGTATTTCTGTTTAGTTTTTTGGACAATTTAATAACTTGCAGCTTGAGACCATAGAGACTGTGAACAAACTGATATATGAGCCTGAAAACAGTTTAATAAATCGTTGTGTCCGTTACGTCCTGTACAGACTTAAAGCTGCTGTTTTAACTGGGACTTTAACAGCTGCTACTCATGCGCTTTCCAGGCCAGGTGAAGCTCATCTCAAACAAGCCTACTGTCACACCCAATCACTGCTGTCACGGCAGGAATTTTCAAGCAGCACAGTGCTGATTTGAATGGAGGGTTGTGGTTTCTGTTTATTTTCAATCTGAGACACAAAACAGTGAATGCTGCTTATTTGACCTGAACGAAGGCTTGTGTGGCAAGTCCTCAAACACCCTGTGCATACACAATGAACAGACATTAAAACCACTGACAGGTGAAGTGAACAACACTGATTGTCTTGCTATAATGACACCTGTGAACAGTCTGGTTTTGAAGTTGATGATTGAGCAGGAAAAACTGGCTGTGTAAGAATGAGTGACTGTAACAAGCTCCACGCTGCGATGGCTCGATGGCCGGGTCAGAGTACCTCCACAACAGCAGGTCGTGTGGGGTGTTCTTGGTGGCTGACTGAGGAAATAAACCAGTGGAGCATTGACAGGGTCACGAGTGCCCAAGGCTCATCGATTCACTTGTGAGGTGAAGGCTGACCTTTGTGGTCTGATTCCACAGAAGAGCTGCTGTAGCACAAGCTACTGAAAAGCTTAATGCTACAATGACAGACACGTGTCAGAACACACAGAACACCACAGCATTTTGTCTATGGAGCTGTAGACATCAGAAATGGACCACAGTGCACTGGAAGAAGGTTGTTCATGAATCTCAGTCCAGTGGAGCATCTGTGGGATGAGCTGGAGAAACAAGCCCAATCCATGGAGCCCCCACCTTGCAACTTCCAGTATTTACAGCAGGGGTCTCAAAAACTAATCTTACCTGGGGGCCGCTGGAGATAGAGTCTGGGTGAGGCTGGGCCGCATCAAGTATTCCACAAAAAAAGGGCTTCAAGCATTAAAAAAAAAAGTACAACTGATCCAGGCTTCTCCATCTTTATTAATAAAAATTCTGAACATGAAAGGTTCTTCAGAACATTGGTTTCTCTTATCTACTCCTACCTACACTTCCCCTTCCACAGCTGAGCCACATTTGGCTTGAGGGAGGAGGTAATTGAGACCCTCAGTATGGCTTGACGATGCTCATCAGTAAGTTTGGACCTGTACTTTGACTTTTTAAAGTTCATGGTGGAGGAGAGCTTTTCACACAGATAGAAAAAAGCAAAAAACCACCCCAAAAACCCATTTGTACTGGGTGACAGGATATATTTTCTCTCTACTCTGTGCCAGCCCCAAATCATGTTTCAAGTGACTAACGTGGCTAATTCACGTTGCTGTCACGAGCCTGAGCTATAGCAGACCACAAGTGAAAAAAATAAAATGCCCAGGGCAGTGGCTGGCGTAG
The DNA here is from genome assembly GCF_000690725.1 of Stegastes partitus. NCBI lineage: Eukaryota > Metazoa > Chordata > Actinopteri > Pomacentridae > Stegastes > Stegastes partitus. The sequence continues at coordinate 146,821 of NW_007578698.1, forward strand.
GTGCGTGTGACAAAAATGCACAAATCGCACGAACACTAAACTTTGATGTCAAGTAGGGGGCCACAAAATATCATCCTGTGGGCCTCAATTGGCCTGCGGGCCGCGAGTTTGAGACCCCTGATTTAAAGGATCTGCTACATCCTGGTGACTGATACCACAGGACACCCTCAGAGGTCCTGTGTCCCTGCACTGACAGGCAAGACCAGTCGTGACAGCACAATGATGCCTAAATAATACTGGGTGGCAGGTGGGGTTTGTTGTCATGGCTGATCGGTGTTAATACAACTGCTGACCATTAAGTTCAACACAACCACAATTTCTCCATAATAAGAAGCCACATAACCTGCACACTAAAGATAATGCCTGTAATGTGTACATATATCCCACAGGCTACTTCTGATACTTGATACTTGAAAAGATTAGGGAATAGCAAAAAACACACACAAAAAACCCCACCTGAAATCAGATTTGTCACTAATCTTTACTTTATTTACTGTTTGAATAACTAATAAACCAGCAGCTCCAACATGCTGATGGCACCGGACACTGCTCTCACCTGTAGGTTCTTGGCCTCATCCAGACACAAGGAGCATAATTCTCATTTTGGGGTATAACTGTATAATATAAAGCCCTGTATCACTGTCCACAAAAGCTCAAATGTTTATTGTCATTTCTTTGCAAGGAAAGAAAAGCTCAGAGCTAGCATGCTGTCACTCCAGGACGATCCACAAAGTGTCAGGTCAGGTGAGGAAGGTGACTGGGACGAATCTGATGTAAAACCTGACTGAGCAGGTTCATGTTTTAAAAAATATTGTAATACACACCTCTTACTAGTAAGTAATGTACTTAACATTATTGATAGATTAAACCCCATTAAATAACCACACTGAAGACCCAACAGGTTCCACTGAGGGTTGTGACAAACCGAACAGCAAATGTAACAACAATTTCCCTGAGGTTTGCACCAAAGGGATCAATAAAGTTCTATTCTATTCTATTCTAACACCACATACAGAGCTGCCTCCTCTTGTGCCGCCTGCGCTCCACTTTAACACGTTTCTGCACTGATGATACTTTACCAGCAGCACAGCGACATGACCAAATGGAATAAAGGTTCCTTAAACCAGTAAGGTATTTTAAAAAACAATAAAAACTTCTACATGACTAAACTTATCAAACTATAAACAACATTAGGTTCCATGGATAGAAGACACAGTTTGTCTCTTTGTCCCCATCACCAGGCCAGAATAAGATTGAAAAAATAACTTCACTTCTTAACATCTGCCTTGTAACAACTGGTCTTTGACACTGATGGTGTTTTAAAAAAAATCCCATCTGCAACTCTGCAAAATGTTACGCAGCAGAAAAGAAGCACAGCAAATGCTACATCCATTTTAGTCATAGTACTACATGGCAGCCAACCTTCAAAAATAGCTCTGGTTGTGTTTTTATAGCAGATATGGCCTGGTTCTGGTATAGGTTCTGCTCAGGTGGAAGACACTAAACTGCTGCTGTGACATCAGTGATGGGAATGTGACCCAAATATGCAAAAAGCTTAAAAGTTTGCACTGAAAAGTGTGTTTTAGTTCATCAAAGCTGGAGTCAGAGCAGGAACTTGTCCAGACCAAACCTCATGGCGATGCCCATTCAAACTGCTGAGAATGATCAAGGTCTGTTGACACTGTAACAACACAACTGTAAATAACCCTTATTAAAATGTTATCGAATAAAAAAATAACTATTCAAACTTGTTTAGGATTTGACAAACGATAGGTAAACTGTGTGAGTAAGACTGAGTGCCTTTAATGTGGTTCATCAGAGATTTCAGACGGTTTGATTGCACAGCTAAATCTTTAAAGTGGTTCCTCAGCTTTAAATTAGTCACAGTGCCATGCCAGCCAATCGGTTATGTGATCAGCTCTCAAGCAGTCATGTGAGTGCAGTTCATGGTTTTTAAAATTTAATCATGTTGCTAAGTCAGCTGGATGAGAATTGAAAGGATCATGTTTTCTGGCTTGCACGATGTTAGGCAATATTAGTTGAGCCACATTTGAAGAGCAGGTCTAAAGCTGCTAAAAGATGTTTTCTTTTCCGTGTAACTCTGTGTCTTCCTTTCCACTTCACAATCGGTAAGAAACTCTATTTGCAAGAAGATGCAGTACATCTACAACTTGTATTTATTTTTTGTGAAACTCCCTGACATTCCTTGTTTGGAATGCGGTCTGTGTTTGGTAGGAGCCAGTAGGGTGTCGTCACGTGTCTGTGTGGATGTTTTTTTTTTTACATATATTTAAATACTGGGTTACTCTCATGCCGACATGAGGGATGGACATGCAAATCCACTATTCCTCACCCTGACAGCTGGTGCACTCGCAGCTGTGTATGACCGGTAGGACAACCGGCTCGCTTTCTCCGCTCTCACACTGCAGGCTGAGGAAACGGACCGGGTTGTCCGGGTCCAAACGGTAACTGCAGCACTCACACACTGACTGGAGGTAGGGCTCCTGGATGGAGGGAGGAAGGAGAAGAAAGAAGAGGATCAGTAAAAGGAGAGGAGAGGAAGTGAAAGGAGAGCCAGAGAGATAAGGTGGAAGGAAGACAATTAGAAGATTGGAGTATGATGAGGACAAAGTGATATTTGAGGAGGGGATGGTTATGAGAGAATATCTGGAGATGGAGGAAAAAAGAGGAAAGCAGAGAATGGGGAGATAGTGGTGAAAGAGGAGGGAAAGATAGATAGAATGAGGGTGAAGAAGTCAGAACAGAGAGTTCAAAGAAGATGAAAGGCTAAGTCAGATACAGCAGGAGAGGCAGGTGGTGAAATGAGAACCTCTTAATATGATATCAAACAAGATTAGAACGCATGAACGACAGTAAGATGATGACAAAAGGACCTGAAAAAAAAAACACATCTGCAACACATCAGCACACAATACCATTAACTTCCTGCAGCGTAGTTAAAAACATCAAATCACGTTAGACACTAGATTAAAGCTCCCGTATAAATATGTTCCATATTCAGGACTAATCAGTGAGTGAAGTGAGAGAGTGAATTCATAAGTGATGTGAAAGCGGTCGCTCACACTGAAACCACTGATAGCTCTCGCCATACAGCAGAATGCAGTCAGCTAATTGTTTTCATTGTTCAGCACACTTTACTCTGATAAATTCTCATTCAATACAGAAGTCATTGCTGGCCTGTAACCAGACGGCAGGCATATACAGGTGATTAGCTAATAAACACAGTCAAACTAAAAAGTCAGATTTTTTCATGTGTTGGTTGAGAGCAAAACATGAAGCTGACAGGGGAGTGACTGCAGGGCTTCTATAAATCAGGTGGACACAAATGAACTCTACAAACATACACGAAATGTAAAACTACTGAAAATCTAAAATGGCAATAAAATCAATATTAGCCAAGTTAAAGCTGGGTTAACAGATTTTTTGGCCACTTGGGGGCAGTGGAAGAAACTGTAAACTCTAACGGCTCTTTAGGACGCCAATAGCACCGCTGCTCTCTAAAGCAAATTGTTTCCACTGCTGCTTGACGGTTTGGTGCTGCGCTGCTCGACATGGTTGCACACACAGTCGTCAAAGGTCGGATGTGGAGAACTTTGACTGCTTTGCTCTGTGATGAATTCCTGAGCAGCTGACAGAAACAAGACATCCAGTGAGGAAAGAAGACAAAAAACCTGAGGAGCGTCTGAAATCCTTCAATTATGAGACAAGTTTTATTTTTTAATGAGACCTTGGGAGGAAAGCCTAATCTTGGAAACAGGTTTCCATCCAAGTAGGGATGTCAAATGTGTTTTTTAAATCTCTTTATACACAGTCAGTCGTTTTAACAGTAAGGTTGATGATGTAGTCCATATTTTATTAACTCAGTAATGTAGACCAGTGCATGTCTGAAAGGACTCTAACATGTTATCAAAGTTTCAGCACACACAGGACAACTTTAACATTTATTTGAAGTCAGGTCCTGCGATGGACTGGCGACCTGTCCAGGGTGTCCTCTGCCTTTGCCCTAAGTCAGCTGGGATAGACTCCAGCCCCCCCGTGACCCTAGTGAGGATTAAGCGGTGTATAGATAATGGATGGATGGATTGAAGTCAGTTTCTTCTCTTCTGTTATAAATGTACCTGTACTTTCATTTTATGTCTATGTCAACTCCAGAGGGTTACGTTTATATCTTTAGCTGATCATTTTTCCACTATGGCGCGTCCTTAACTTTGCCTGTCTGCCATTTCGTCTTGGGCAGGTAGCCTACAGGGGGTTCATCAGTGCCTTTCCAGGCTTGGCTGAATGATGCTAAAATGCCTTGTTAGTCAGGGAACTGCAGAGTCACATGATAAATATCCTGGGGTTTATCTCTTTGAGCAACACCTTCACATTAGTAAGACTAACTCTATATTAAGCTAGATAAATTTAAAAGTGTTGCTTCCTTGCAAATACGCCATGCATCCACACCAGGCGTTTCAGCTGGTTTCTACAAATACCTCTGGCCTCATTAAAATACCAGACAGCTAGTTCTCCTACTGGGCATCTGCAGAAGACACACAAACCACCAACAGAAAACCACTGAAGAACTATCCTATTTCTATTTTCAAAGGGGCTTCTGATGATTTGAATGCACTGTTTAATACAAACTACAATTTCAACAAGAGAAAACGATGCCTTCATCACACAAATATCATCTCATTCCTCTATTTTGAGTTTCTTCATCTTCTCCGCTCTCTTGCCTGTGACCCGGAAATTGATTACAGTGTGCAGTTTTTAGGGATGTCTCAGTTCCTAAAAGGCATCTCGAGGAGGGAGGAAGCTGCTATGAGTGAGGATGCACTGGTGCATCTTAACTGTATCCATTGCAGAACTTTTTTCCAAACAAGTCTACAGGAGGCCTGACACACTGCTGACATATACAAACCATGTCAGGAGCAGAACTGACACATGTGTCTCATTAATACATAGATCACTGAATCCTAATATATGTCACACTCTATCTTAATCTTCTGTGTCTCATGCCTCTTTCACAATGCATGGCGTGTGCGTTAAATTAAAAATAAAAATGTATGACATCTGTACATTCTCATTTCATTAAGCCACATTGTGAATTCAATTATGAGTAAATATATACTTTAGGTTGTCATGAACACTGTTTGCTCATCTGACAGGGATCATAAAACACACCAGCAGGCTGTAACCAGAACCCCAACCCTAATTAACGTCACTTTAGAATGACGCCTCCAAGACAAAGATGTCTCATTTTGTTAAATGCCTGTTGCCTCAACTCCTCTCTGCTCGTGTCTTTTACTTGCCTCCTCCTCTCACATCTCTGGTGGGCGGGACTAAGAGGACAGGTGCGAAGAAAAGAATCAAGGATGTATCAACTGACAAATGAGAAGAGCTCTTGTTATTATGTTTCTTCTTCTTACTCCTTGTGGTTGAAAAAAAAGAAAGAAAACGAAATGATGTTCTACTGCCATCATCTATTTTGTCAGCCATATGAGAAGCAGTGTTTGTGCAAAGCACCATTTCCCCTGTACACACAATCTATGGCAAGCCAGCATTCTCCCTTCACACATTCCAGAGTTGACTTGCACAAGCTTAGTGCTTTCGGGGAAAGACAATTGCCATTCTAGTTTTGATGGAAGACCAGAGAGTAAATGAATTTAGCCATCTAAGTGTGTACACGTTTTAATCCTGTATTCTTAAATATACAAAAATACTGATTAGTGCAGCTTTGAGCTTCGCTAAAAACTAGTAATACAATACAAAAACATTGCAGACTACATAATTGCTGTGATTTTCCACGACAACAATGAAGAATATCAATAACAACAATAATAATATTAATGCAATTCATGTATAGACCAGAATATAAACTGAATCAGTAAAATGGGTTTAGATGGCAAAAGCATCCTTTGTTATCCTGTGTTTTGCATGACAGAAGGTTTTGGAAGTTGTGCTCAGGTGGCCAATTAAAGCAGACAAAGACTTATGGAGGAGCGAGGTCGTGCAGAAGTACAGTGAATGATAGCAAAGACTGATACATAATAGGAGAGGGGGATAAGAGGAGGGAAGAAGGAAGTGCAGGACAGAAAAATTCCAAAATGACTGCAGCTCCTCTGAAGAAGAGCAGCTATTAGCGCTTCACACACTTTGAGAAGTCTAGTGCGTGTCTGCATGCACATAATACTTTAGCTGGTGGTTGGGAAATAGCATTTGATTCTTGTGATGAATATCTGCTTCTTTCAGTCCTGGTGATCAATAAAAAAGGGAACTTCTCAGTGCTGCCTAGTCACCAGTTACCATCCCTGGTTGCCACAGTAACAGGAGGTAATGACACATTTGGCTGAGCTGATGTTTATTTTTACTAATCTCCCAGCATGACTGACTCTATTTTTGCAGTGGAGATGTATGGATGCCAAGGAAGAACAAAGTCACCATGGTGATGAGGTGATGAGCTCGCTGTCTTACAAGGATGAAAAAGACCACACATGAACGCAGGAAAGAAAGAGAGAGAAAAAAGAAAGAGACACAATTATAGAATCACTAATAAGCCTTTTGCACAAGACTTCCATCCAGAACATCTGTATTTAGATCACTGCTTTGTTTACCCGCCTTCATGTCATCTGTATGAACTCTATATTTAGCGGGAAACGCAGATGACAGAAGTTAAATGATCAAATCAATTTGCCATATTCACAGGCATTTATCTGCAAATGTCTTGATGGCCTCTGTTGTTCTAAGAAGAAGGGAGATTACAGCAGGTGTCACTAACTGCACCGAGCCAAGAGTTTAACTTCATTTTGTTTTGTGACGCCAGGCCAGGCTTCTGGAGCAAATCACACGAGCCATTTGGCTGCACAGTCACAGCTCAAGCATTAATCCTGAATATGTTCTTGTATATTGTGACGTCGATTCTTAATACTAATTTGTAGCTTTGTAATATTTTGAAGGAACAAAACTGTTTAACTATTTTTTAGTCACTTTGCATTTACATGCTGGACCTTCTCAATTTAATTAATATTACATAAATTGTAGGGTCTGACATTACAGTGTGTGATTAAAGACAATTAACTCCACGGCCCTGATTGGCAGCAATTTGTAATGACAGCCAGCAGCTTTTGAATCAGTTGTGTTCCATTTCAGTCAACTGGCTACCTGTATCGATGCCACTGTGACCTCAGTCATGCCTTATAGTAAAGTCAACACTCGTCAATATTGCCTTAATGTGTTCAGAGAGTAATATCCAACGTGTGTGTTCATGTCTCATCTCCATACCTCCAAGATGACATCGGTCCTGGACAGACATCGTCCCCTGCAGAAGCTGACCTCCACGTTGTCAAGCCAACAGTCTCCCTTGGTGATGTTGCGAACCTGCACATGGCGATGACACTCTGGCACGAGCTCACCTGAAAGAAACACAAAGAGGAAGATGAAGTAGCAAAAGGGGCAACATGAGATGGGAGTTGGCAAAAGAGAAAACACAAAGCAAGGACACTTAAATGTAAGAAACTAGAAGCAAACATGTTTGGTATTTGCATGAAAAAGAAGGAGAAAAACGGAGGAGGCGACAGATCCAAAGAGTTCCTTGCAGAGAGCACAGTGACATTGCCGTGCCCCTCACAGCATGTGACATTTCCTCCGCTGGGAGACAGATTAAAGACCCAATGTAGGTTAAGTAATGTAATCTCTCACTAATTGGGGACTGCAGCACTTAGTTTTTAGCCTCCTATAAAGAGAACTATAGAAAAGTCAGATCCATTTAAATGGTTTGGAGACAATGACATGGAACCAAAGTGACTTAGTATGTTTACTGAGAATCATGTGGTGTGGTAGTGTTTCATTTATTTTGTCTTACTGAAAAGCATTAGTCAAGACATTTGAGCATCGACAAAGAGTTCAGAGATGAGTATGAATAATGTGATGGGCCAGGAAATAAGGTGATAAAGGAAACAACAGACACAGGTTAATAAATGTATGTGTTTTGCCCTTCAAACAAACCTGTGACATCTTAATACAGTCCCTCAGTTGATGTGTTAAGTGTTTTTTCCGGATTTTGTATGTTGTACCAACCTGGAAACTGCTTTCTACAGACTGGACAGCAGCTGCCTGGTTCCTCTACCTTGACCTCCCCCTGAGAAAAAGACGACATGATTGGTCTAACTTATATTCTTGAATTCGGTCTCATTAAACACAGAGCGGTACATAATAACAAATAACAATAACACCACCTCTGGTCAGTTTATTATACAGCTACATCCTTCATGCGGCATTTTAGTTAACATGTGACAGTGAACACATTAAGCATTAACACTGATCAGCCCTCAGAACCACTGACGGGTGAAGTGAAAAACAGTGATTATCTTGTTACAGTGGCACCTGTCAGCAGGGAAGATATAATAGGCTGCAAGTGAACAGTCAGTTCTTGAGGTTGATGTGTTGGAAGGCAAAAAAAAAAAAAAGAGAAGAAAAGGCAGCATGAGGATCTAAGTGACACTGACAAGGGACAAACTGTGATTACTAGATGAGTGACTCAGAGCATCTCCAAAACAGCAGGTATTGTGGTGTGTGAAGTGGTTAGCACCTTCAAAAAGCGGCTCAAGATAGGACAACTGTTGAACCGGCAACAAGAACAAGGTCATGGCTGGCCTGTGTGGTCTGATACCACAAAATGGGTTGCTGCTGAAAACCCTAATGCCGCTATAACAGAAAGGTGTCAAAACACAGAGCATCACAGGTTGCCGCATATGGAGCTGTGTTGCTGCAGACTGGTCAGAGTGCTCATGTTGACCCCTGCCCAACGCTGACATGTAAGGGTCTCAAATGAACCATGGAGCAATGGTATAAGGTGGCCTGGTCTGATAAATCATGTTTTCTTTCCCGTCATGTGGACGGCTGGCAGCGTGTGCATTGTTTGCCTGGTTGAGAGATGGCAGAAGGATACTTTCTGGGAACAAAGCAAGCCAGTAGAGACAATGTAATGCTCTGAGCAATGGTCTGCTGGGAAATCTTGGGTACTGCATTCATGTGTATGATACTTTGATAAATATCTAAGCGTTGTTACAGACCCCATACGCATTGCTCAGGAATGTTTCGAGGAGCATGACAAAGACTCTCAGGTGTTGACTTGGTCTCCAAATTCCCCAGGTCTCTGAGCAGGCATCTCTAGCATGTGCTGGAAAAAACAATTCATAAAGGACCCACCTCACAGCTTACAGGACTGAAAGGACGCTGGGGTCATACACAATATCAGGTAGGTGGTTTCAATGTTATGGCTAATTGGTGCAAAGTACATTATGGCTGGTCCAGGTGAACCATAAATTAAAAAAAAAACAAAAAACAACATTGTGGGCAATACAAAAAAAACAACAACAAAAAAACACCCAATAGTAACTGAACAAATGTCATCCACTAGCAACGGCTGTTAAATGTGGTTGAAAGTTCCTGAAAAACCTAAATCCTAAGGCTGAGGTCAAACAATTTCAGAGTCAACTGCAAATATATATGACACAGTATCATTTTCGTTTTTAATTGGATTATCCCAGTCGTCACCACTCAGAGCTCCCCTGGTTTCCATTCAAGCCAGTTTAAGATTGATTTAGACCTGGGACACCATGGACCAAGTGAATAGATGAGAAGAGAGAACAGTGAGGTATAACTACATTTATCCAAAGTTCTTTTTACAAAACAAAGGATTACGTGAACAGGTATGAGAGAAGGATGGAGGGAGAGAAACAGAATAACTGACAAGCAGTGAGGGAGACAGAGAGAGCTGGCAAAGGAAGGGAAAAGCAACTAAAATAAAAAGAAAAAATGAAACGTAAAGATCAAAAATAGTGCATGAGAGGGATGATGATTTAAGGACACACAGGACATAGACAGGGGGAGTCGGGCTGCTGAGGAAGAGAGATCCAGAACAGTCCACAGAAACTTAGGGTGTCCTGATGTCCCTGTCTGAGAATAGCTGCTGTTAGCATGCAGAGTCACACACAGACACACAGTCTGACAGCAGGCTTCAGCACACCTACCATCCTCAGCTTAGCCCTGAAACGTCACCCATCTATTCCACTGCTCTATCGCGCACACACACACACACACACACACACACACACACACACACACACACAAACACTAACACACGTATATTGCTCCCAAGTGTTCACCCTGAGGACTTCTCCTCCCACTCTGCACTGCCGCCAGCCTTCCCTCAGGGATGGAGCAGCCCACTCACTTAAAGGGTGGGAGGTCATAAAGAGGGCCATTAACTCTTACGTGTCTATGTAAGTGTAATGCAGGAGGGGACGGAAATGGTGTGAAATGTGAATTCCCAGTTATTTCAAAGAAAAGGGCACTTGGTATTAAAATAAAAAGTAGTCAAATTTATGTCATCTTTAGGCTGCAGCATCTAAATCAGAAGCTCTATTAAAGGGTCTGGCATAGAGCAAAGAAATAAGAGTCAGTTCTTGAGAGGAAAACATTCTGATAGCTTTTATCACCAGCATATGATAACAGAGCCTTTAATGCATCACCTTGAAAAGGGGCTCCCTGCTGAGCAGTGAAGGGAAGCTAAGAGATTTGAGTTTCAAACAAGCACTGCTCTTAACTGTAAACTGACTCATAAATAGCAGAGTACACCGACAGTAACCAATTCTCAGCCTGTCAGCAGAGGGAACACAGTGCATTAAATGACCTTTTCATATTGGCCAGGATAAGGAGTGCTTTCACTAAGGCATAACTTAGTGCAGTCAGGGGAAGAGAAGGATTTGAGAATGCAAGCAGAAACAGTTACACAAGTCTGAGCCCCTCCAGACACCGAGTGCACCGCCATCCAGACCTGTGTACACCACAGGTGAAACACTGGATAGACCGTCTGCTTTGTGGAGCTTGCTGTGCAATCAACCTCTCCTTTAAAGTTCTGGATGTCAGCAGAATTTATTTTTACTCTGGCCTTTACAGAGCACTGGTGTGCTAAAGATATAAATTCAGCTTACTGTGTCAAGGATCAGACAGTTGACTTTTCCACTGTGACTTTTCTGGACCGTGGTGAGTAGGATTTTCTATAAATTAAATCTATGTGTAAATTCAAGGGTCTGTTTATTCATGCAGTCCTTGAGAGAGGGGAAACGTAAGGTACCAAAAATACACAAACATATTCAGATTCTATTCAGCTTTGCATCTGATAGACAGCAGGGGTATGACCTGAGAGAGGTACTGTGTAAGGGCACATTTCATTAGAGCAAATGTTAAAATTCAGTTTGAATCTGGCATCCCACTGAGCCTGTAATTTTATTTTTCGAAATGAAATGAATGCTAATTAAATTCATTTCATTTCTAAACATCCTTTTACAATCCTTATGTTCGCTGAGTGCAACTTCATTCCAGTCTAGGTCGAAGTCTACCACCAGTGTCCTAGATTGACATGGAGATCCATCCAAATATTGTACAAACATTCAGATCCCCTTCAGGTGATCCCTACTTTTCCTCCATCACCAGGTGAACTTTTTCATTTGTCCGATGTTTCGCTTAATGATCAAACACCTGCAAAGCTAGTGACACCTTGATTGGTTGTACTGTAGCCAATCAACAAATATCAGCATGCGCTCATTCTTACCTTATGAGGATGAACATAGTAAACACTACACTTGTTAAACATTAGCATTGGTTTTCATTTCACATGAAAACAACTCAGTGACCAAGACCAAAAAAGGCAGACTAGCTTATGTGGGGAGTATGACTGTGTATGTATATGCTAAGAATGTAGATTGTAGATGGTAGAACAATAAAATGATATGATAAATTGTATAATATACAGTTTACAGCAGTATTACACTCCCGTGCAATATCATTTACAAGACAAATAATTCAAATCCAATCACTTCTCACTGGTATAATTATTTCTAAACTGAAAAGCAGATTATTTGGTCTTATGAACTATTAAAAATGGAAGAATTTAGAAAGACTATTTTGAAAATAAAGACCCCAAAGCAGAAAATCAAAGTAACAAAACTGAACAAACTTGTGAAAACAACACCGAAACATATCTGTGATCAGAACTTTCTCAGTTTTGGACCAAGAGGTTGCATCTATCTGTAAGTCTGCATCGTGGCGCCGCATAGAAAAGAACTGGAAAAATCTATTTGTGAGACTTTACAAAAATAGAAAAGGATACGGAAGATCAGTGACCAACTAAAATTCAGTGAAAACACAGTTGCAGCAGTAATTGGGACGTGTAGAAGGAGACATAGCTCCACTAATCAGAGCTGCAGTGATGTCCCCCTAAAATGACGGTATGGACTATGTGCTAATATCACAATCCAACACTAAAAAACCAACGGGCAGCGGCTTTCGACTTGGAACAGGGGTTATAAGGGGAAAATCAGAGTTGCTGGGACATCTCACACAAGATTTATACTGACAACCTTGATGAATATGCATTCAATACAAATACTCTTGTCTACTGTTCGCCACAAACAAGATTAAACTTTGCAAAAGAACAAGAAAAGAAGCCTGATGAATGCTGGAAGCACATTCTTTAGTCAGTTGTTTAGTCCAGCATGTTTGGCACGAACCCGACCAGGACCACCACAGTGAATGCATAGACCCAACAGTAGGGCATGGAGGTGGGAGTATGAGGATACAGGGATGCATGAGTTCAGAAGGTGCTGGGGAGATGACAACTGTAGATGCACCACGAATGCCTGTGAATAAACCAAAATACTCGCTGACAAGATGACTCTCAGTCTGCAGAAGCTTGGCAGAAAAGGATTATTCCATTTCAAAGCGTACTGCCAAAATCACACGAGGTTTTCTAAAGAAGAGAAAAAAGGAAAACTCTGACCTAGCCAAGTATGTCGCCTGACTAGAATCCAATAGACTTCAAGTGGGATATCTTACATAGATAGGCAGAGCAACACAAACTCTACAGCAAAGAACAGCTGAAAAATAGTCTATGAAGAATGGAAGAACAACACTGGTGTCCTTCATGCTGAGGAGGATTGATTAGGCTATCAAAAATAAAAAGATGGACACACAAAGTATTAAAAAAATAAAGTAATGAAGGTATACTGACTGTTGTTGCACTGCGTTCCTACAGTGGAGCCTGTATTTTAAATACACTCAATCTGAACTGTTTTCATTTTACATGGAGTAAATACCCCACCGTTCAGTTAGAAGCAATGTAACTGCTGTACCGTTGTACAATGTTGAATCATTTGATATTTAAGTGGTTTTGCACAGAGGTGTATTTACCTCTGTTGTACAGCATACAAGTACTGTATGTATATGAGCTCACCAAGAAAAAAAAAAAATCCAAAGGAAAAACTGATGTATTTTCCTGAGGTTGGATGTATCACAGTGAATTTTCTGTATCGACCCGAACACAATGAAAATAAACGCAATTTCATCTGAGGAAAAAAAGCAACCTAAACCTCTGTATACTGTAGACAGTACAATTTTACATTTGCAGCCAAGGAACAAGGTCAGAAGAAGGAAAAAACAGAGAGAAGCAGCGTTGCAAAAGAAGTTCCGAGAAAATAAGTTTCAGCGCGAAAAAAATATGATGACAGCCTCAGTGGGAAGCTACAAACAATATTTATTTTAACACTGTCATGCCAGAATGAGATGGAACCTGTATTTATGCTGTACCAGAAGTTCCACCTGTCTGAAGGACTATAAAAATGAATTTATATTTTATGTGGGTTTCCTTATCTGTCTCCAGTTGTACAGAGTGCATGCATAATTGACTGTCTCCTGCTGGATGACCAGACGTTAACTCATGTGCATGACAGAGCATTGTCTGAGACAGCGGCAGTCATTTTTTTTTCTGCCAAGTGCCCATCACCAGCTATGACAATACAATAACTACACCATGTGCCAAATATTGCTGCAAAAAGTTACCTGAGAATATATCATAGGCAGCACGATATATATATATATATATTTGATAATGTTACTAAAACTGACTAAAAACTGCAACTGTAACACCAAGAGTGCATCCTTAACATATGTTGTACCGTTCATTTTGCACAACAGGTTCCAGCTTCAACAAATAGCGTCTCGGTCGCATTAGGATGAAACTCAATTATGCTTAACAAGAAAATAAGGAGTCAATGTTTAACAGGAGGGAGAAGGGCATGGTAAAGGAAAAAAAGTGCAGGCTTGTGGGAGGATTGGACAGTCAGGTATTGATCTTCTTTAGCCAGCGACTTGCAGAGAACATCCCACACATCCTTGAGGGAGCCAAGCATTTTCTCTCTCGCTCAGAGTAATTGAGATGTTTGTAGCCACCAGGGACTCTATGGGAACCGTACCACCAGGGTAGCAGTGGTGGCTGAATGGAGTGTTTTTGTTGGAGATACTAATCATGCCTCCGTACGTGAACTTACATTTAAGGTAGCCTTTGTTGGGATACATTGGGAGCACAGACACCTGCAGAAGAGCTAATAACTGGAACTATATGCAGCTATTAGCCACACACATCTCTCTGAGACATTTGTGATGTTTGGATTTTGGACTGTGCTTTGTGCAGGTGTCATCATGCGTTTGAGTGTTGGATTTCACTTGTTTAGGTCCAATAGTGTCGCCCATGTCAGGTCTGACAGTACAGTATAGATACCACTGTCATTGCTGCTGTTACCATTGCTATACACAGCTGTTATTCCAATTCAGTGGATTCCAACCTTGCAGTCAGGATGACCCCAATGGGTCACAAGATTTACGAATTTAAGGGCGAAACCTACTCTTACTACTCAGGTTTTTATCCAAACGAATAATATGTTATGAAAAAATCACCCTTTGGTTTGCTTTGAACAACTCATAGACATTAAAAGTGTAATTAAATATAAAATGAGTTGGACACAACAGTCCTTCGTGTTAAGGGTTTCACAGCAAATCAGATTTGGGATCCACTGGTTGCTTTCCCTTAAAACTAAGCATTAGTGGTTTGAAAGATGCCTGGTGCAAGGACAGATCAAACTCACACACACAGGTACTATTTGTTTGTAGGAAAATCCTCTAGCAAATGATTGCATCTGCCTTGCAGATGAGGCACAGACAGCCGAGGCAAAGACAGTCAAAAAAATTCATACATAGTCAAGATTATTCAGCACCTCTTAAGTTCACATGCAGACCTGAAGACAGGATAGTCTTCACTGACGTAGTAGTGTAACTTGGTATACTGACGCTAGACAGGTATCAAAACACCCTTCTGCTAGAAATGATGAGTATCAATACTTAGAGAAAAACTGTATTTTAATACAAGTCATATATCCTATGAGTTGCTTCGATTTGTGACAGTGGAGCAGTGTGTGTGTGCATAGCTCAGCTTCCACTCCCTACAGGCATAATAGGTTATCCAACTGCTTGTTTCTTCTCTCATAAGCACACGGCAGCTTTCATGAGGGCAAAATGAAAGTCATGGCTGCAAATACAAGTGCTTTTGCCAACTGTCCACAGATTGTCCACAAAGTAGACGCATAAAATGAAACGTAGCATTATCTTGCTTACATGACGACAGACGTGCCAACATGTTGATTCAGGATTTAAACAGCAACAGGTTAGTAAAAGGGATACATAATATATTTACAACATAATTATATCAAGCCCATCTAAGTTTTGTTAAAACAATTTGTATCATTCGTTTGATGAGGAAATTATGGGCAATAATTGCTGTTTAATTTGGCCTTAACTTTTTAGCTAACTTACCCATGTGGCAAACATCTCTGTATGTTATCACAGCATTCTTACTAGTAACTTTAACTCACACTATTGCAAGCTGCTATAAGACAAGTTATTCACAAGTACGCTGTATAATGATCACACAAATTCCTGCAGAAAGAGTCAAAGTGAGTGACTAAAATGTGCATTTTATGACAGCTGCACTCAACCTCACAAGGATTTATCCTTTCATATGCAGCAGTGGGACATGTGAAGATGGAGAGACGTGAATGTGTAAAGAGCTCATCCTAATGAAGAGTTCTTCTAGTTCTGGTTGGATATGATAATGTATGAACACACTGTAGAACACTAATTCACTCCTGTTTTATTATGGCTTCAGTTCACATCTTTTACTGCTCCGCACTGGTATTATGAAAGTATTCAAATAAAAATGTAACATTCCATGTTCTCCTGATGTTGTAGGTTTTAGCTTAGGGATCATTTCAGTATCAGCATCAAGACATTTAGGCAGATACGTATTATACTGTAGTCACAATTTTGGTATCGTATTGCCACCCGTACACAGATGTTCAGCTTCCTTAGCTGAGCTCAAAATGAACAACCATGACAGTGCAAGTTGACTGTAGAGGTCCGTCTTAACAACCGTTTTCTAAGGAAGACTGGTATCCAGTACCATGCACCACACCACTGCCAAGAAATGCAAATCAACATGAACACCAACACCTTTCTGTGGGGAACTTTCATGTTCTACTTACACCTGTTCTTAATATTTGTGAATGTTTTAAAAAGTCTGTATAAGTGCATGACGACTGCTTAGTGGGATCGCATTTTCATGTTATGGTGATATATATCTAGAGTACATGTATATATTTCCGTATTCAGGTCTCTCTTGTAAAAGAGACCTTCATCTCGGAGAAATGAACCTAATAAATAACTAAAGCTGTGTTCGCACCGGACTAGTATTACCTGGTGATCTTACATGTTCTAGAAATTATCCCCTCTTTTCTCTGTTTCATCTGTTGCCTTTGCACAGGTTATTCAACAGTGGACATCATGTGCAGATGTGATGTTACCAGGCTGCCACATAATACCTCTGTTGAAAGACAGCAAAATATTCTGTGCTGCATCCTGCAATGCATGTCACCCTTCAAGATTTAGTTCTTTTGATGGATTTGACCTTACTGTGAATTTGTCTCCATGCTGTGTGGCAACATATGCTCCCTGAATCTGCACCCAAATGTTGTCCAAACTTTAATTTAGAAATGCCAATGTAGCATCCATTATTTATCCATCCATCCATTATCTATACACCGCTTAATCCTCACTAGCGTCGCGGGGGGGCTGGAGCCTATCCCAGCTGACTTAGGGTGAAGGCAGGAGACACCCTGGACAGGTCGCCAGTCTATTGCAGGGCCACACTTAGAGACAGACAACCAAGCAGGCTCATATTCACACCTATGGACAATTCAGAATCACCAGTTAACCTCAACATGTTTTTGGACTTGTGGGTGGAAGCCAGAGAACCTGGAGAGAACCCACGCTGCACATGGAGAAAGATACCGGGTGTCCTAACCAGGACGCGAACCGGCGACCTTCTTGCTGCGAGGCAACAGTGCTACCAACTGCGCCACATTGTATTATTCATCCAAAAGAAATGCTAATTCACCCAGGACTACCATTACCACAGGATTGGTGTTATATGCAGACATGGCAGATTTACATGGGAGCAAGATAAAAAAGGAGCTCTGTAATTAACCTGCATAAAATACTTGAGGTCCCTAGGTATTACACTCTCATGCCAATAGGGTTTAAACATAACAAAATAACAAACTTAAGGCTGACCAAAATGATAATTTCATGAAATGACAGGAATTTTCCTGCTGGCACCTGAGCTATTTGCAGTGCCTACTCAGATACATATTCCTCCAATGTGTCATGGTGTATTAGGCTATTAGGAGCAATGACGCGAGCAAGGTAATATATTCAATATTGCTGACCCAGTCTAATAAAATACCTCGACTTTTCTGGTATTCAGGATGAGCAAAAAAAACACAAGTGCCCATTCCCTTACTAAATTTAGAAACTGTGATATTCCATTAAGATGACAATGTCACGACATTACTATTGCAATATATAATGACATTCCCGTGCTGCAAGAGTTCATCCTCACCAACCACATCCTGAGTGTGGTTGATAAAGTGTTTGAAAGCATACGGTGTTGATGTATTTGGAATTGTCTCCCTTTGCTTATTAATAAACTTTAAAACAACAACAAAACAAAACAAAAAAAACTTCTAATGCACTATAAGACAGATGCTGATTTAGAGAATCAGCATCTGTATCTCACCTCATCACAGAACAGTGGAGGACACCTCAGCTGGCACTGTTTTCTCCCGTTCACACAGGTGCATGACAGACAGCCCTCCTCCCACTCCGATCCTGCCTGGCTCACACACACACACACACACAAAACACACACAACATTTACATTCACTTTATATTCAAACTTTTGAAATGCAGTAACTGTGTTGATGCCTTAACAGCCCATTACCCTGCATGCACTCTAGCATGAGCGCAGGTTTGAGAAAGTGTAACTGGTCGCAGCTCAGGATGTAATTATTCAGTAAATCCACTAAAACTCTGGCTGCACTGTTGAGCTTATTAGGTTATAATGGCATGTTATGATGCTGCAATTATAATAATGCATTACACAGACATTGGATCATTATCCATCAATAACAGTGCTCAGTTTTAGGAGCATCCGCTAAGTGGAAGTGCCTCTGCAGCTCACACTGAGCCATTTGGTTTAATACACATGAGATGGTTGATTAGAAAACCATAGAAGGTCTTTATGGGGATATTAGTCATCACCAGCTGACAGAAAAAGACAGGAAGAGTAGAGAAGGAGAAAGAAAAAGACAGATAGGAGGAATGACTGAAAAGCTGGGGTGGATGGAGCATTGGAAATGAAGAGGAAGACTGAGGGAGAATTGCGATGAAGAGAAAATGGATGGAAGGGATGAGAGATTACAAAAGAATACTGTGAAAAAGGGTATGAGAGAGTAAAGAAAGAAACAAAGAGAATGAAATAGAAAGACCTGAGGAAGAAGGATCAAGAGGAGAGGACCTGACCTCTTGTCAATGTATGATTAATTCTTATAATCCTATAATATCCCCTCCTTCATAAATAATTCCTGGCAGGCTTGCCCAGTTGCGGTCCGAGTACTGGCTTTCTACAGCACCTCCTGCATAATTGATGAGGCTGAGGGCTGGAGAGGCATTGTAGTGTAATGTGGCCCGTGGGGCTTGTCACTCATCTTCTAATAGGCCCTTCTTCATGAGTAAATAACACAATGGGAGTGAATGGGATGGAACGTAAACACCACATTCATGGTACGGTGCAGACACAGCCACAATGAGGCAGGCACTGTGGATACAAGCTGCCAAGTTTGCTGGGCAGCAGATGTCTGGTTATTTTGCGTGTAAGCTGGTGCGTGTACCTCCTGCAGGACGCCCTGGTCATGGCAGGGGCAGAGGGCGGGGATGACACACACACCCTCCAGGTTTCGGTAAAGCCCCTCCTGACAGACGCAGCCCTCGGTGGAGCGGCTGCAGTTGACAGGGGAGGAGGAGTAAATGTCCTGGCAGCTCCTCTCGCACAGTGGGGCCTCCTCCAGCATGCTCCTCCTCCACTGCTCCCCATCAGGACACTCTGCACAGGAGGAGGAAGAGGAGAGGGGAAAGCAGACATGTGACAGGTGGGTGGTCGGGTAGAGAGGGGGGAAAGTGGAAGGAATTGAAAGATGAATTAGAATGGGGATTGGGTAAAATGGACAGAAAATCAGAGCATGTGAAAGTGCACAGTGACATAAGGATGTGGTGTTTAAGGTTTAGGGTTGGGCTACTACAGGGGACCCCCAGCACCACCAAGCTGCCACTATTGGGCCCTGGACCAAAGCCCATAAAGTAGCCTGCTCTTGGGGTGTGGCTGACCCTGTGCTGTGATCCCAGCCTTCTAATCAGCTGAGATATACGAAGACTGCATTGTGCTCTGACTGAATCTTCTCTTATGGTAATTTTATTACTTTTGAGCTCTCATCTAAGCCATTATAAGTTCTGATCATACTCGTGTACCATGTTTTTTTCAGAACAATCTTTTCTATCCAGAGCTTCTATCATTTCATAGATCAACACTTCTAGAATTGTTCTATCAGTCCCTGTAGCAAAGCAAAAAGCATTTGATATTATGAAATTCTGGCAGTAGGGATATTCTTTCATAATTATTTAGAGGATATTTTTCAGGATCTGTGCTCTGACTTTTACACAGCTTCCTAACAAACTGCAAAATACAAAAAGACAAAAAAAAAGTCTATCTAATAAATTATTTTCATTTATCATTTATTTTTCCTTAAAAATGTATCTCACTTGCTGTGGCATTATTATATTGGTTTGTCTGTTATATACTGGTAAAATTTTGAATTTGTCTATTTTACTGAAATCATTGCTTCAAATATATAAAAAAATGTTGGTAAATCTTCCACTACTGTCACTGTAAGCTGCATTTGTTGTGCAAGATCCGAAAGCTTGAGGCATAGCAACGGTATCTAAGGACGGCAGGGCTTAACAAACAGTCAATTTACATCGTATTTGCTTTTAGCAGATGTTTTAGGTTCCACACTGATTAAGATTATTGTTCATATTAATACAAATATACATCATCAGTACAACATCACTCATCTCACTCACCACAGTCAGGGGCAGTGCAGGTTGTGGTGCGGTGGTTCAGGCCTACACATGCGGCCCCTCCATACTGGCTGGGCTGCAGGATCAATCTGGTGGAGGTCTGGTGTCCAGTACCACAGGTAGCTGAGCACGGACTCCACAGGGACCAACTGGACCACTGACAGTCCACTGGAGGGGTGTAAGAGAGTGTGAAATAAGAATGTTAACCAATATTTTGTTTTTACTGTTTTTTATCTGCAGCAGCAAAGCAGGAAGCAGAAGAAAACTTGAGCCTGAGCAATAGAATTATCCAAACAATGTCCACATTCATTTATATTAAATCCAGTCTAGGATATGAAGATCTTCCATCATTTGATATAATAATAATAGTTGCAGATTTTTATGTTAGCTGATATTTCATATGAAGAAATTATTTTGTAAAATGTCGGCAATAGAGATATATTTTCATATTTTTGTTGGCAAGATTGCTGGAAATCTGGTAAAAATATAAAATCAGATAAAACTATTACTTTGTGAACAGTCAAAGCAGAAACTTGTTGTCATTTAGAAACCAGATTACTGTTTGGCTTACAGGAAAAATTTATTTATTTATTTATTTTTTATCAGAAAGGGTTAATTCTGCTGTTTATTTTCATATCCTGTGACTAAAAACAAGTGTGCAATTAGAAAAAGAATCAAGATTAGAAACAACATTACTGTGTTTAATATAACGACATAACGTTATTACTACGGGTAGGTACAAAAACACATGTAATTCTCAACTCTGGTTCAACTTTGTCTGGTGGTATGACATGAATAGATCCCTGCATAGATGTTATATGTGTGTACATATACACGGATAACAAACCTAAATGTTAACATGTCGATGCAACGAGAAGTTAAAAAGTAATTCAAACAAAAGTAATGAGAGTGAAGATTGACACAGAGCTCTATCCAGGCTGTAACTGTGATTAAATCTGATGGAAATTTAAAATGGTTTTTCCTGGCAGATGCCAACAAGCGACTAATATTGCTGGAAAGGTCAAGTCATTCAGTGCAATTTGATATGTGCTACACTTGGCTGCAATACAGAGTTTGAGTGAAATTTAACTGAGAGGAAGAGTTGTGAATTTGGATGTAAAGTGTATCTGTCAGGCTCTAAGGTTTAACAGCAAAACTAACCCAAAATGATGCTGAAATTGAATATGTCAATCTGGATCTTATTCATATTTTAAGTTATTTATTGGTCATAGACATATTTCAGTCACTGAATCCTCTGCAGACAATTGGGAAACACAGACTCTGGTGAGTACAAAGTGATTTGAACCTCCTGCAGCTTCTTCAAAACATTTTTGAAAAAAATCCAAAACACTTCCTGATCAACTTTTATGTGTATTTACGATCTGCCAATTATATAGCACCTTTTATACAGATTAGTGCAGTTCAGAGGCTTTACGGACTACAAACTAATAAAACAGCTTAAATGTTAACAGAACACAATTTCAGACTAATGTCCATAAGAAATGTAAGCCATTTTCCATGTTTGGCTGTTTCCAGTCCAGAATTTGTTCCACATTTCTCAGCTGTTCTATGCATGTTAGAGAACAAGTAGCAAACGTGGGAAGACTGTTTGTGTCTGCACAGTAAGACAGCCACAAAGACTGTCAGGGGAGGGGGTTCTTGTTATTATGAATTTAGAGTTTTATCATGTCTTTAATTACCAGAATTCTACAGTGTGTTGGTCAGGGTGTTTGTCACATCATCACATCATCACTCATAAGTACATAAATTTCCATTGTTAATATATTTGGTCCCAATATACCTTTTCATGAGTCTTATGACACATATTATTGATGCAAATAAAAGATTCCTGATTGTATTTATAGATTAAAAAAAAAATAAAAATCACACCAATGTTGGAAAATACTTAAATATTCCCTTTAACTTCTGCTAAACACAGTTCTCTGGGAAAAGAATATTAACTACAACCCACCAGAAAGTTCCGAAACCAAAAGCAGGAGGAGGCAGGACGATGTCTAAATGCACTACTGATCAAATCAAACCCACATGAAACCACAGAGCTATTCACACATTCAAGTTTCATATGAGGATACGAGTGGTTGCACTTTGTGACACAGCACTCCCTGTGATCACTCAGCTCCTTCTCCACCGACGAGTTCAAGATGGCACTGCACGCTCATGTTTAAACTAAAGACATTTCTGGAAAGTCGTCCATTAAGATATTCCCAAAGCCCGAATGCTGTCGCTCTTGGTGTAATTCTAGAAGGCTTTGAAGGAAGGGCTGCAATCAAACTGTTACAAATCCTGTTAGAGGCTGCCATTAAGACTATTACAGTTAGGCAGCTAAAATCGGAAACTCAATCATACAACGTTTGGTTTCAAGAAGTAATGGAAGCCTATGAGATGGAGCAAATAACACATTCTCACATTTATAGGGAGCATGTGTGTTTGAAATTTGGTTTGTTCACTGTGTTTTGATGTCGTTGATTTGTTTTTTTTAGCATGCATTTTTAATGTTTTATACAGATATGAAGGCAATTGTAAACCAGATAAAGAAAAGAGACAAGTGTATTGCACTGATGGCAAAACTGAAATAGAGCTCATGAATAAAGTTAAAAAGGAAGAAATTGCATGTTTATGATACAGAAACTCACAAGGGGTTTAAAAAAAAAAACACGTTTTCACACGTGATGGAAATCAGGGTTGCTATAAGAAGAAGGAAAACAATGTCTGCAACAGAACACAATGACAAATGAGCCAAATGAAGGAGCTCCTCAACCCATGTCGTGGGTGAGGAAGATGGAGTAGGTGATACTACTTTACAAACTACACCGAAGGAACTCGGGTACAACAGACTGAATGAGTAAAGTGGACAAAGTGTCGCAGCCGAATCAGCACTACAGTCAACAGCAACATGACTGAAATGGTCTTGCAGTGGACTAACAAGAAGGGTGAACGGACTGACCCGGGCTGACAGAGCAGATTTGGATTTATGGTGTACCTGAAGAGACAGATGGTAACAACAACTCTAGTTTCCTTGAACCCTCCACCTAACATGAAAATCAAATGAAACCCACCAAACCCACAGGCCGAACCCTGGTAAATCATTCGCCTTTGATTCCGCAAATTATGTTTGGTATCTTTACGTGAACCTTCTGAAACATTTTCTGAACTATTGAAGATTTGGGATATTTTTGGGTAAATATGAAGGAGATTAACTAAATGTTCAGAGAACAGAGTTTTACATTAAATTGTACTCCAACAGCACTGTAGGACATTTTTCATCTGAAATTAAATCTTGACACGTACCGATACCCAAGAAAGACTTCACATTACTAAAGATTAATTATAGCCTCTTTCTGAACAAAATACATTTGGATATCTGGAGCTGGAACTCCAACCCTTACCCAAGTCTTAGCCAGACAACTGAATTGAAGATTTCCTACAGTTTAAAACGAGAACAGGCCCTGGAAAAGCAAGACTTTTATTTACTTTACTTTTATGACATTAATATTTGATCAAGCTGATGAATGACCCTTTACTGAAAGTCATTAAATAGTTTCGGTATTCAGAATGTATAAAGGCTTCGTGACAAAAACATCTCATTCTATAATGTATGAATATGAAATGGAACAGCTATTGTGACTTTCAATGATGTGCATCTAGTCACATTCATGGCCAGAATATACATGGTGGCATCTGACTACATACTGTATTACCTCAGAGCAGAAAGCAGGAGGATTCAAATTGCTGGAGGGCATGTAGCAGCCCGGATATCAATCACTGACATATATTTATATATATTTATATCCAAATCCAGTTTTACATCTCTGGGCAGAAATGCACAAAATATTGGGAGGCATTGTTCATACAAAAATATATTTTCAGTTTTCTCTTTTATTGCATTGAAAGTCAATGTTATTTGTGGGCATTACAAATATTTATTTGGTGTTGTGATATTTGCTTGTGAAGAAACCCTCACGAAACAGTGATCGCTTCCTGATTGCACACAACAGAGGAGTGGACAGATACACGTAATGAAAAAAAACATAGCAATTCTTGACTCAACATGGAAATGAACAGATTTGCTGAGTTATAGCCAAAATGGATTTCCTATGTACAGCAGTCACAGCTATACTTAATTATATTGACAAATAAATAGGTACTCTGTTGCTATGCCTTTGTTTATTTGTTTGTTTTTACAATCTGCTTAATCTCCTATCAGTTTCTTTGTTTAAAAACTTACATAACTTACTGGATTGTCTTCCAAACCTCTCTTTTTGGAATGTATAGTTATTGAAAATTTCACAAGACACATATTGTCGAAAAAATGGATAATAGGAGAAGGTTGTTTGCTGTTCGTTGGTTTTTAATGCTTTTTGTAACTGCAAGGATACTGGAAAGAAGTTCTAAAAGTTAAATAGAGAATTTAAAGAAAAGAAAAAAAACAAACAAGTCATGGTCTTTGTAGGCTATGATTGTTGTGACTGTTGCTTAGTTATCTGAGCCAACTGTTGCAGCAGCTGTTGCTAACTATAGATAGGTTGACATATCTATCAACAGTTCATCTAAACATCATTGTTGCTGTTGCGTTCATTGCTAAAGGACAGAGTGCAAGAAATGCAGCTGTGACAGGGCATCACTCACCATCACAGCGCTCTGAGGTGCAGTTGAACACTCCACCTTGGCACACACTGGAGAGAGTTTAAAAAAAAAAAAGAGAGAGAGAGAAAGAGTCAAGTGAGTAAATTAAGATGAGGGGAAAATAGGTTATTATATTATTGAAGACTGAGACACCAAACCAATGACCATGTCACACATAAGAGCCTATCAGATGATGTTAAATGAGTATCAAACCACTGGAAGAAAGATGAAATGACTTACAGCATGTCTGCTGCATACCAGACTATCTATTACAGGAGACATCACGGTACCACACTGGACAGTTATTCACTACATTGTTTGACTGAGACAATACAAATTGAAGCCTTATGATGCTCCAGAGTCATTTTCAAAAATGAGACGTGATGAGAGCAGCGTTTTGAAAATATTATGGGCAAACTATTTGTTACATTTATTATAAATAACTCAAACGGTGATCATTGGTACTGCTTGTCGTCATGTTTCTTAAAGAGAAACATGAGAGAGAGAGAGTTTCCATAAACCTCTGTTCATAGTCATGCAAAGACAGCTTTCCCTTTTTCTAAACTGAAATGTAAACAAGTAGGGTTTTTCTTTTTTTTTTGCATAAACTGGTTTTAAGTCTTTTATGATGTTTGGAATGTCCATAATCAAGCCAGTTTTAGGTATGAGGACTTCTTAGATCAAACATGATGTACTAACAGCCTATCTAAACAATCACAGTGAAGTGTAAAGTCATCTATGTGCATTAGCAACAATGCATGCTGCATCCTTTATTCATAAAATTAATAAACTGGATTACTGACTGTACATTAGAAATACAAATACATAACATACACGCAGTTATTTCTCTCAAAAATATGCAAAGGAATAATTTAAGTGCCAGTATAAACTGACAAAAATGGATCAGCGAACGCTCTTAATATTGTAGAATCCAGCCATACGTGTTACAAGCAAGTACTATTGAATAATGAAAGAGAAGAAGATTATTATTCTATATAATGTAAAATGATATAGAAAGCCTGTGCAAGTTAACAGGACTGGTTCTTGAGGTTTGTTGCTTATGAAACCCTGGAAGTATAAATCTGTGTTTTTCAGACCATCATCGATACACTGCAGTGTCAAGATGGAAATAATCAGCCATGGTGGTCACTGTTTATTTTGCTCATGATGTGTTTTCTAGCATAAAAACACCTTATAGACGAGGTGAAAACCTTGATTTCCACCAGTTGAGGGCTTTTTAAGGAAGACAGACACTGTTAGAATGTTCTTGATAAAGGAAGGATGAATACCTAAATTAAGAGGCAGGAAAGGACATCTACTGTAAAAAATAGGCACTGCGGTTCAAAAAAAAAAGAAAAAAAGACATCACCTCATCTCAACCGATAAATCCACTGTTACCTCCCAAATGCAAAGTACGACTGGTGTGCGAGAGGCCCAGGTCCAGCCTGGCATTTACGTTCACTAAAGACTTTCCTTCATGGACCATAACCTTCAGGGCTCTTAGTTAAAGGACAGTTAAAGCTACTTCAGTAGACCAGATCCAGACACTAAAGGTTTAACTATATACAACAAGACTCTGCTGGTTAAATCCTCAAATGAACGGATGAAACCATGTGTGGTGTATTACCATGTGTTGCAGAGGTGCTGAATGGCCGTTCCAGGTGGCAGCAGTGATTCTGTGAAATCCTCAGTAGTGACATTCCAGCTTTGGTAATCAGTCGGCAAAGAGAGCGGTGAGCAGGGACAGTCAGCAGGATACACACAGGAGCCTCGATACAACACCTTTAAAGGACACAATGGGACTGTTAAGAGTCAGATTTTACACACACACATGCACACACACAGACATAAAAACAGAGGTGTGCAAACCTGTCCGGAAGGGCATGTGCACCCAGGCGTACAGGGTCCCGGTAAACACTGAGTGTGTGGCCACAGGTCCTCGCAGGTATATGGACAGGAAGCTGAGCAGCCACTGAACACCTGTGTGCTGGCACACTCTGCAACACATAAACAAATAAACATGCGACAAATGACTTCCTCTCTCATATATCGATCAATACACAGACATGTGTGTTATGTCTTTATCAGTACCTTACAGGTTATGGCACAGTTACATTGAGATTGTGACTAAAATGTGTTACATTTACAGCTTTCGACGTGTGTGTTTGTGTTACCAGGCAGGCAGCTGTTGGTGTTACAGACAGTGTGTTGCTCAAGTGGTCCAACACAGGCTGTCCCACCAGGCTCCGGCTCTTGAAGGACTGTCTTGTTCCGCATCGACACGCCGCCGCCACACGAGGCACTGCACTCACTCCAGGCTGACCACTCACTCAACAAACAACCCGCTACAGAGCGAGAGAGAGAGTACAGATATTGTAGACTGATAAACCACAACAAATAAAAAACAAGCTTTTTAAACACTACTGTATGTAAATGTATTAGGATATCTGAATTTCAGGGACATTCTCAATTGTGCATATGGGTGTTTGTTTCATCTCAGACCTGGACATGATGGCAGATCACAGCTTTCTGTCTGCGTGGTTTCAGCACAGGAAGGACCGCCCTCTGTGTCCTGGCAGTGGCGTGTCCTTGTTCTCTGGCCATGTCCACATGAAACTGAGCAGGAGCTCCATGGGCTCCAGGGTTCATAAACTGGGCAGGGCAGTTTGGTGCACACCAGAGTACCATTCTCACACACACTGCAGATGGGGGATGTTTGGAGAGGGGAGACAAAAACTTTAGCTCATGCTTAGTGGAAAAGTAAGGTAAAAGAAACTGTTGTGAGCGCTTAGGTCATCAATTATTTCCATGTTAAATTACACGTTTGTTTATGCGTTTTTGTTTTTGGAGAACTATTTCATTTTTGTGGACTGACTTTTAACTAGTTTGTGCTTCCCTTTTGAGAACCTAAATGAACTCTGCTCTTCTCCACAATGCATACAATACTAAATATACGAATGACTCAGCAAAGTGTTCTGTGTTTTTTAAGTTTAAGAATTAGAGCAATTTTCCACAACAAACTCTACAATATAACAGATCAGAATAGGCTATGACGTCTGCTATAAGGTCTGCCCTTAATGTGAGACATTCTCTTTTGATGTGACAGTTCAATTTGGACGAGCTTTTCCTCAAACTCAAATGTTCTCACCAGGTGTTACAGTCAACAGTGAGCTCCTCTTTAGGTGTGAACTCCAGCGTCCCGTTGCCTGATGGGATACCACAACGACACTCTGTCACTGGCACACAGTGACTGTCCTGCAACAACTGGCCTTCTGGACACCGACAACCTGACAATAAAGAAAAACAGAAAAGAGAAAAAGAAAAACTGAGAAACTTTGTACTGTGCTGGCTGATCCAGGAATCCAAGTATTTTGATGAGAAGAAACTACTGCTATTGTTTACCTGGGTGACAGGCTCCTTGGAGGCACTGCACATGCTCCCATAAGTCAGTGCAACTGCGAGGACACTGATTGGCACAGCTCTCTTGGTAGGTCCGCCCCCTATCCTCACAGCGCTCACCTAGGAAACACTGAAATTCATCAGTCACCCTTCATAAATAAAGATATAAGCTCTCTGCATGTGCTTGATTAATATTTTACTCTGTGATAGACAGGGCGATGCCACCAGAGACAGCAGTGAACAGAAAAAGAGACATTTCAAAAGTTCTGGGAAAATTTGTGATTGATGGTTCTTATCACATCATTACAAGCTGCAAACAATCTAAGCATCAAGGAAAGCTTTAGGATTTACCTTTACTGTCACTGCGGCTTAAACAATGATACGGCTAATTTATGGATTTTTACAATTTTTACGAATTTCAATTGAGACAAAAGTGACATTGAGAGCGACAACGAAAGAGAGACTGAGGAAATGTGTGACGAAGGAATTCTAAGGCTGTTCAATTCCGACACTGAAGAAGACGACTTGAGTGGTTTCAGTGCGCAGGAGGAAGATGAAGATAGCGATCAATGAATTTTCCTGGTAGGCTACTGTATTTTTTATTTTTGTAACCAGCCGTGTTACAGGCACTGTTCAGAAAAAAGCTTTTACGATATTTATTTGTGTATGTTACCAGTATGTATTTAATTAAAAGTAAAAAAAAAAAAAAAAAACCTTTCTGTGTAACATCCTTCTGTGTAAATATTTCATGTTGCAACGTGGACAGCTGTGGCTTCAAGACAAGTGCGGTCTATATATGTACATTTTTTTTTTCTTTTTAAAGTTGGTGAGTTGGTGCAGCTTATATTCAGATGCGCTCAATTATGGTGCTTAAAAATACAATACAGTACAGTACTGTGACAAGATATTTTGTTCCTCTTGATTTCTTCTACTTTTGTATAAAATCATCCATCACAACATTAAAACCACTGATGGCTGCCTTCCAGTACCTAAACACACGATATGGCCATATTAACAAGGTAACAAGTTAGATTTTCATCAGAAGTGGTCTTGAAAGCAAACAGGAGGAACTTCACGTACGTATACGGTAAAGCACACTCAATCTTAGTGGTACTCAAAGTGCTTTACAATGTTTTCACACACCAATGGTCGCAGAGCTGCCATGAAAGGTGCTCTCTTTCACCAGTGGGAGCAATTTTAGGTTCAGCGTCTTGTCCATAATTCGGTATGAGGCTAAACTGCCAAGCTTGCTGTTAGTCGACAACCTGCTGTACCGTCTGATTCACAGCCAACACATACAGCCATATCAGTATCATTACTTTCTTTTCAGCCCGGGTCAAATAAACTAATTAATAAAAGAAATTCATTGACTCAGGTGTCTTTATCTGTAGTCATTTTCTGATCTTGAGCAATTTCTTGCCCACAATACGATGAGATGGTTTACATTCATGTGTTTATGTAAAACTTAGATAAACAACGGTAGTTCAGCAACGCTTTTGTTCAAGTGTTGACACATCTAATTTTATTTGTACTACAAATCTATATCAGTTACAAAGGGGTATGTTTGTATGTATATATATATTTCTGTAGGTCTTTTAAACAAAAAGGATATCAAGTGAAGTATTGAGGATTTAACTGTTCTAAAGGGACAAGGCAGAATTAATTCCAACAACTGCTGGAACTGTGAACTGAAAAGTGCACTTGATGTCAAATTCTCTCCAAATTTGCTGAGTTGGAATGCAAATACTAAAAAGTCTAGGTAAGTTTAAAACAAAGAGTAATAGTACCTGGACAGAGTCCTGTGTTGCAGCTCTGGCTCTGTGTCTGTTGGCTCCGACAGTGGCGTCCTGCAGGAGAAGCCAGAGGCCATCTGTAGCGCTGCCTGACTCCACCGCTGCACGGCTCTGCACATGCTGTCCAGGTGCTCCACAGACTCCACTGACACAGATCTAGAAAAGCAGAGTGATTATCATAACTACTACACCTTATCTCTGCTCTCATCCTAATTATAATTGACTGTAATTATCACAATGACTGCTGTAATAGCTGTAATTGTTGCAAGACTCATTATCATCAATAATGATAAAGTGTTTGTGTTTACGGACCTTTGTACAACCATACTTGAGCTACTGAGATATCTAATTTATACATTAGAAACACATTTTTAGATTCTTGTATTCAGAGTTTCCCAGTGTTTCAGAGTAAATGAAACCATTGTATACTCTCACCTCGCAGTTCTTAGATGTCTGAACTCACTCTGATGATGTACAGGACTATTTGAAATGCAAGTCAAACCTAAGGTCCACTGGGCATGACACACTCAGAGCTATTCCCTTCCATATCTACAGTAACGGTAAGGGCCAGACAAAAATGGAGGGATGACAGTGTTAAGTTCAGAATGAATCATTCATTGCACACACACATACACACACACACACACACACAGGCACACACACAAAACCAAATCCAATCAACCTTGTGTGTCCCCACAGACACGGACATTTAACCCATTCTGTACAATCCTTTTTCCAGCTTTACTCCTTTGGGGAATGCTCAGAAAGAGGTAGCAGGGATGCACAATATCATTTTTCACTGTGATTACAAGTGCTTAATTACCTACTGATGATAAGTATTAATCTGCACTGCCAGCAGCGAAGTGACACAATAAATACGTACAGAAAAACCCATGAATTCCTGAGACCACACTTGAGATTTTTCTTACAGTCTTTCCTGTTGTAAAAGGATGCCAAACCATACAAATTCACTTAATATCATTCAGTTTTTGCTGATTATCTAAACCATTAAATAAATACCTGTACAGAAAACAGAAAAAAATGTTTGGTCTTTTCATATTGCACTGCAGTGTTCCCCACTGAATTAGATTTCAACGTTTCTAACATGTAGCTGCTGACACTGTGAAGTACATACAGGGGTGATTAGGTTACTGTAATTAGCCATTAAGTGTCAGTGAAGTGTATATAGGTGTCCAAATGTTGTGTAAAGGAAAGGGAAATAAAGATCAGCTTCATGCAACGCTACAGTTATGTCTATCTGCCTCTCCTCATTACTACAGAGTTTTTCTGAACAGTAAGGGCTTGTTACCAGCTATGAGCCAGGCGACAGTAATGACATTTAAGCCCTGATGCTATTCCACTGCACACACAACTGGGCTGTTATTGTTTGTATACTACTTTATTGTCTCCTGAGAGTCTATGGACATGTTTCATTTATGTGCCGTAGATCAGAATTTACGTATTCCATGCATGCACACTTGTGTTGAGCATACTGCCCTTGTAACATTGTGGTCATGCTGGCACAATTTTGGGCTGCAGACATTAGCAGAAGAGTTTGTGTGGACTCTAACAGGCTTAGACGGATGGTAAAATTTACGGCAATTGTGTACTATTAGATGCAGAAAGTACTATTGGTACTGGCTGAAAACCAGTAGTGTGGTTACCACGGCAAGGCCAGCGTTATAATTTCTGCCTTTCCATGTCCACAAATATGGGATTTTCTATGACAGTCCATGTGATATACATTTCATTGTTTGCCAATACAAGGGCAGTTGTGAACATCCATCCATTATCTATACACCGCTTAATCCTCAATAGGGTCGCGGGGGGGCTGGAGCCTATCCCAGTTGACTCAGGGCGAAGGCAGGGGACACCCTGGACAGGTCACCAGTCTATCGCAGGGCCACACATAGAGACAGACAAGCAAGCACACTCACATTCACACCTATGGACAATTTAGAATCACCAATTAACCTCAACAAGTTTTTGGACTGTGTGGGAGGAAGCCGGAGAATCCGGAGAGAACCCACGCTGCACGGGGAGAACATGCAAACTCCACGCAGAAAGATTCTGGTGCCCCCACCGGGACGCGAATCGGCAACCTTCTTGCTGCCACCCTGCAGCCAGTTGTGAACATGCTTACAGAAAACACAGCTGCTGATCTACGGTACATGTATCCAACAGAGCCTCCCCTAATTGACTCCAATGGACTAAAAAGTAGTTTAATAATAACAACTACTCGTCTGTGCTGTTTGTGGCTGTCAAACGAGTGTAATTAAGGCTTAACACAGCTTTTTAGATGCTTGAGAATAACATATTTGAAGTGTTAGGTCTCTCGGATCACCAGGACAATGTTGTGTTATAAACATCGATTGACTAACTTGTCAGATACATCAGTTTTAAACACATTTGTGCAAAGGCATTCATGATGCTAACCATTCGTGAACTCCAAATTTCTGTGGGGACAAGTCGTCAAAAATCATTCCTCCCACACATGTTTTGATTCAGACTGTGCAACGGGTTATCTTATTCACAGACCGGTCTGTTGTCAGTGTGTCTATGTGTGCATGAGAGAGTGAGAAAGGGGAAGGGGGACATAGCTCTACAATCAAACAAGATTTTACCCATTTTAAATAATAATAATTAAAAAAAGAAAATCAATATGTGTCGTTTAATTTTGTTATTGAGGCTGATCTCCATGAATAAATCAATATATGAGAAACACTGAAGTGTGTCACAATGAACTGATACATTGTGTCTTAACTTTTTATTTCTAATGTAATGCTCTTTGGAGTTGTCCTGTTGTTGGACAGAACTATAAAAAAAAAACATGCTTTGTCTTGTACTTCACCCATATTGCAAAACAAAATGACCACCTCTCGAGAGAAAACCATACTAGAGTCATTTCGACACCATTGTCACCCTCTCATCCAATCTGGGATTCATTCCTTCCATGGTGTCATGCCTGTCAAACTCTGACTTGTTCACTGACTTTCTGAATACAATCTTTTAAAGGGAGCAAATCGTCGAGCTGCTGCAGCATGCCGAGGGCGACTCGGGTGAAGAAAAATGGTCCAATTCATTACTTTTCCTTTCTGTGACGTAAAAGAAGGAACTGGAGCTTGACAAAGACAAACTGAGGAGCTGACTTCACCTCTGCACTAAGATAAGAGTGATTAGCTCAATGTCCTCTTGGACAAACACCATTACCTCTGCAAATGTTAGCATCTGGACAGAGCCTCTCCTCCACCAGCGGTCCTGGACATTGGCTCTCTTCCTCTCCAGTGATAGGAAGACCAGAATCCAGGTCCAAACAGGCCCGGAAGCGCCTCTGGATTGAGAACATTTTTGTGCCACGGATAAGCCCTGCTGCCGAAGTGTCGTGCTGCACGGAGGAAGAGGGTACACATGGAGAACAGGGGGTCCACTCTGACCACTCGCTGAGGATGACTAAAAAACCACAAGGAAAGTCGCAGAGTAATAAGGTGAAGGAGTTATTCAGGGAAGAGCTCTTTTTATTATTCTTATTATTCTGCTTTCCTACCTTCACACTCTCTCATGTCACACTGCAAAGTTCCATCATGGCAAAGGCTGGAGGACAGAAAAGGAAACAAACAGATAATCATAACAATATGTCCAACTGAGTCAGAAATCCCACACAAAGTAAAAGACAAAGAGATACAAACAAGTAGAGTACAAAAGCAGAAACAGCGGAGAATGATTAAGACGCAGCAGATACAGTTCTTTATATTGCATCTACCCTGTGTTCATGCAGTACTTGGCACAGTCGCTAACACCTATTATGCAAGCGCCGCTTAAAATTTCTGTCCAAAAATAACCAGAAAAACAGCTTTGTGTAACAAAGGACTGAAACAGAAATAATTAGTTTTTTACAGCTAACCAGGTACTGCAGCCTATGGTGACCGTGGCCCCCTGAGGGACAGTGACAGGTGTGGGTGGTTGTCCTGAAGCTTGGTGCTGCAGGTGGACGCAGCCACATTCCTCTGGAGGAACACAGCTACCATTCTGCTGCAGCAGGCCCTGGAATGGAGAACATAAAATTCATGAAAGAATAACTGGCACAGTTGGACATTTTTTTGTTCTGATTAATTTTTAACATAAAGGACACTTGAAAGCTTACGGTTCTTTTCATTTGTATCTATGAAGTGAAGTTGAGCAAATACATATACAAATACAATCCGAAATGTATACACATACAGCACAAAAGGCAAATATAGTTCACTTGTGTTGCACCTAACAATTGTTTTATCATTTAAATATTATGTGACACTTCACATAAATGCAATCCATATTCTTTAAATGAATGAATGGTAACTGCCATGTTCTACAACCAAGGTGATGTGCTTTTTGTTCCACATTTCATTATCACCCCTCCCAGCTGCAGCACGGGTGTATCATCAGTCTATCAGAGGATTTTCAGGTTTTTGCAATAAATCAAAGCTGGAAGTTCCCAAAGTGGGCCAAATAACATTATAAAATTGTCATCACAACTCACATCAAAGTGATGGATTAACAGAAATACACACAGCATATTTCACCTTCCAAATTTGTGCCAGCATATTTTTGCTCTTTTCTTCTTACTTTCTCTAAACTACAATGTTACCAGAAGAGTGCCTCAAAAAGTTTTTCAAATGCTAATGCACTTTTATGTTTTACATTTATATGCGTGCGAGTGCGGAGTTTGCATCAACTGTAGACTAATAATAATTACCCTTACATATGTATTCAGATTTGGAATTCAATAAAAAACTCAGAATGTGCATCAGGAGGTGTGATACAATGTGTGCCAATAAACAAGACATACCACAGCTATTAGCTTGTTTCACATCGTATGCTAAATTGATTAAATTGTTTGAATTACATTTGTCCTCTATGGCCAGCAGACAAGGCAAAGGTAACATGCCATTTACGTTTCCAGTATCAAGACTTGTGTTACCTGTCTTGTTAATTTTCTAAAACCGCAAACATGAACACAATTCTTCAGGTTTTAGATTGATAGATTGCTCCAATTAAAGTTTGTTTTATTGTGAATATAAAGGTCTGAATGAGCATACATACATAGATATTGTATGTATTATAGCGTGGAGTATAGAAAAGGACAAAATAAATAATAACGCTAATGTATTACACAAAACAATCTAGTGAAATTCACCTGTGGGCAGTAACACCCAGGCGTGCACTCCTGGACCCCTAAGCACAGATCTTCACGGCCCTGTAGTGTACACTGCTTCTCACAGGGTGCACCACAAGCCAAGTACACAAATGGGGCTTCACATACTACAAACAGGGCAAAAGACAACAGGTAATGTTATTCTTGGATAATATCAACATGCACTGAATTATGCATATACAAATGCTCACATGCACGCCATTAAATGTAAGAACTCAAGAGACATATTCTCACAAAATTAGACAACTTAAAGGGTATTTGTATTCCTATAGACCGATTTGGGAGCTACTTTGGTTGCTTAAGGGCATGAAAAGCAAAATAAGCAGCTCTTTAAGGAAAGAAATGTATACCAGGGGAGTGACCTTACCCTCACACTGACTGAGACTGCACGTCCTGCTCTGGGTTTCTACAGGAGTGCACTGTTGCCCCCTGGTGGCAGAGGACAGAGCTACACGGTAGCGCTGCTGCCGTTGAGACTCACAGGAGCACTGAGACCAAACACTCCACGCTGACATGGGACAGCCTGGAAAAGAAGATAAAGCATCCCATTAGGTTCTCTGCCTGTGTTTAAATAAACACTTAGTGTTATTTACAATTCACTTCAGCCTGTCACGCATCATTTAAACTTGTATATGTGTGAATCAGCGATTACATAGTTGGTCCTATTGCTATGCTAATCAGTGTACAAAATATCTATTTATAATCTAAACACTAGATTATCCTCTTTTACAACCAATATAAAGCTGTCTTAATCGTATACCAAACTCAAATACAGTAAAAGCAGAAACAAAAAATCTGTTGCCAACCATGATGATCTGATACCAAGTATTCCAAATATCCAGTAATGTAAACCATCACATTAATTGTTTGACAGGACAGTGTGAGGTTTACAAAAACAAACAAACAAACAAACAAACAAAAAACAGGCCCCACAATACAACCTAAAAGCAGCAAATGTCAGTACCCCTCTTATTACTGACATTCAAATCTTGGAGGTATGAGGTATGGAGGGTATCAGTGTTGGACAAATTTCTGGAGAAATGCTTTGCCATTCTTCACTGACAATTTTTTTCAGCCCTTCTTTGATGGACATGCTGTGTCGCTCTATCTTTCTCTCTAAAGTACCTCAAAGGTATTCTGTTGGATTAAAGGATTTTGGTATATCCACAGGCATTCATGATGCCATCTATAAATGCCATCTCCTCAACAGCTTTTGCACTCATGCGGCCCCATATCATCACACTCCCACCTTCATGCTCCACTGTCGGGGCTATGGAATTCATATTTGTAGTCCAAGCCAAGTCCACTCCAAACATGCTGGACCCCATGTAAGTTTGTCCTTTAGGAAAATTCTTTTTGCAGTTTGGTGCTTAGTATCACGCAAGGGTAGTTGTCTTGGATGCTCCATAGAGGTTGACATTATGAACTGTCCTTCACACAGTCTTAGCTGTCACAGAAAGTCTGATATCCCTTTATAACCCCTGCACCAAGTCCAAAGCATTTGCCCAACTGTGTTTCAGAGTCAGATTGATAAAGTAGCACACTTTAGAGGATGACCATTCAGTGGTACTATTGTTGCTTTATTCTTCTTGATTACTGCTGTAACTAACAATCTTCCTTCATCTTCTTACATATTTGTGAAGACTTAAAATTCCTTTGGCAATTCTTTTCCATGTGGAGCCATGGTGCAGACAGAGAGAGAGAGACACAGAGCACACAGGTCCAAAACTGAGAAATTTGGTGATTACAGCTCATTTTATAACCATGTTCATGCTATTATGCTAACTGGAAATCACAGCTGTAGTCTATTTTGTCTCAGTGAGCACACGTTTTGACCTTCTGGGTCAGTTATTTAATAGTATTAGTGTTGTTACAAGATGTAATATCACAACTTTGTAATTACGCGTCGGCATCTTTTTCTCATGAGATGTTTGGACCTTTTGTCAAACACACACGATATCACGTTGGGATCATAGACTGTATAAAAGATGGACGTA